>NC_064818.1:5225709-5340349 GCF_023721935.1 Panthera uncia
GGTGTGCTATCGGATTATGCTCATATTGGTCTAAGTCATTCCCTCATCCACAATGTCACAATGTGCATTGTTAAATGCACCAATGCAAGAGTCTGTTTTCTCCACACGCCAATCCCTTCCTACGCAGTGCTGCTTGACTACTTTCAGAAGTGCATAGCCAGAGTCCTGATACCTGCCACCAAACTTTTCCTAGCTTCCTATTCTCCTTCCAAGTTGAGGTCAGGTTACTCACTTGCGATTTCCAGGGCAGGTGGGTGGGAATATTAGAGCAGGACTCAGGTAGGCTGGGGAGAAATGCTTCAGGCAGCCACCGCAGACAGGGGAGAGTAACAGAGCAGACCGTGGGCTAACCTATGAAGCCATTGACCGACTCTGCATTTTCCTGTCCAGGTTCTCTCCCTGTACCTAGAATGTTCTTTATCTCAGGTCCTACTTGCAAAAAATCCACGTTAAATTCTATCTGATGTTCCTTTCCAGTTACAACACCTACTGCACTTTTTTTTTCCCCTGCTGAAGAGATTTGTTTTCTTATAGTGTCATCTCTTCGGTCTTGCCTCATTAGTCCTCTGATTATCGAGGATGACGCAGAGAGATGGATAAAGAGCTTGGATCTGACCAACATCATGCAGGTGAGACTCAGTGATTTCCAAATTCTAAAACCACATAGTTGGTCTGTATGTAATTTGCCTAATTTCTACTCTGTGCAGAAAATGTGGGTGTGTGTCCCACCTCCAACAGCCTCAACCAGTTTACAGCTCTAATAACCATGATCAGGGCTGTAGCGACACATCCTTAAAAATCAAAGCCAGCAATCTTTTGTGGGTTGGAATGGAAAGGAGAGCCTCACAGCTGTTAATCTAATTGGAAATCATGTTGACTATACCCATCGAAGCTCCAAGGACTGGAGAAGCTCTTCTTTCCGAATTATAACTGCTGCTCAAGTGATAATTCCAACACTGAACACCCTGTCTTCCAGAGTCCTGGTAATCCACTGATAAAAACATTTATGTATTTGATTTACGCCTTGCCTATATCCACACAAGATGGAGGACACTTTACACACACACACACACACACACACACACACACACACACACACACGCGTGCAACTAAACAAAGACTTAACCTATCAAAATTAATTGTTCAGAGGAGGAAAAAAAATACATACTGGACTCCTGGCACTAAAGTTACTCTGTGCATTAGACTTAAAACTCCATTTCTCTCAACGAAGGCCATAAGGAAATGTAATTCTCGGTATGTGAATCAACTATTCATGCTCATCAGCAGACATGACAAATGTTATCCCAGCACTCAATCTTAGAGGAAACTTACTGCATGAAAATAGAATTTCTGGATACTCTAACCAACAATTTCTCTGACTGCAATCCTTATGAAAATTAGAGAAGGGATATTTAAAAGCACCTCAGCATTTCTATGGAATGCTAACAGAGTCTGGACATGCTGCACACTGATGCCTTAACTATTACAGAACAGAATTCTGGAGACCTAAAGCAATGGATAGGCAACAGTGGGCCCTAACCTTGTCTCTGCAACATCCCAATGTTTCAGGAAAACTTCCAACAATTTCCAGGTAAAGTAGATCTGTGGATGGATTCTCTGACCTCTGTCTGAAGAGCCACGAGTCGATATTGTTGAGGAGAGAGGTGCATGGAGATTTTATATTGGAGAAGACGACAGTAGAAATGACCTTCTACTTTGGGAAGTGCCGTGGCTTATGTTAAAATTAGTCGCATGGGTTTGAAATTAGCTGCTAGTTCAAGGTAATCCCTTTGTATTTGCAGGGGATTCCATTGTTAGTTTTATGCCACTGTCATACAGAAGGAATGGATACAATTTATTGTGTAATGAATTTCCATTGTTTGTTTGTTTGTTTGTTTTATAATAAGCCTGGATGTATCGCTAAAGAATTACTATCTGTTCAAAAGTTTCCAAAGTAAAAAGAAAATATTAACCTAAAGGTACAGTGAAAAACGCAAGTGAAGCTCCCTTTTATGTGAAACACACTACGAAACTCTAAAAGCTTAATTTTTTTCCCCTTCTCCTGTACTATCCAGCCCCTTAACAACTTTACTAAGGGTGAAAAATGCATTTAATCTTTTAACGAGTCTTTGGTAACAGCCTTTCTCCTTCAAGAACGCAATTCACTTTCATATGCTGTCCTAGAAAGGATATTTCTAATCAAGTCTAACTTTCAGTTTTTGTGTCCTCATTTTAAATGGTTTTAATTTTTAAAAAAAAAAATGGTTCTTGAAGTGTTTCATCTCAGGATCCCTTTACACTCCTAGAAATCGAGGAACACAAAGAATTTTTGTTCATATAGGTTCTATCTACATTTATGATATTTGTTAGTAAAACTGAAACAATTAAAACACAACACTACACAAGCATATAACCCATTAGCTGTTTTTGCCCCTGGAAAACTCTACCGTGTCCATGGGGGAGAAGGAAAAAAAGACAAATGACACATTAATATTATTATTAAAATAGTTTTGACCCCACTGATCTCCCTAAAGAGTGTCAAGGGTGCCCCAAAAAACCCATATTACCCTCTAAGAACCACCAACTTAGATGAACAGTCAGTAATGGCAACAATGACAGAATTGGCCCCAAGCAAAATAAACACAGGACCTTGGGGCACCTGAGTGGCTTAGTCAGTTAAGCGTCAGATTTCGGCTCAGGTCATGATCTCACACTTCATGAGTTTCAGCCCCGGGTTGGGCTCTGTGCTGACAGCTCAGAGCCTGGAGCCTGCTTCGGATTCTGGGTCTCCATCTCTCTCTGCCCCTCCCCCACTTATGCTCTCTCTCAAAAATAAACACAAAAAATAAGTAAAATAAATAAACAAACACGGGACCAAAGTGGTCAACACTCCAGGCACGCACACACGTCCCCCTGAGAAAGATGAAGGAGCTTGAAGTCCATCCAGCACGGCAGCTGGCTATCCCGGGATGACTCTCAGTCATCAGCCCCCGAAATCTTTTCTACATTTTACTCTAGACATCTAGGAAAACTTCATTCCCATGCCGTCTAGACCATCTCCGAAACTGGACCAGAAGGTGGTGTTGCACAACTCACAGGGAAAGTCTATCGTGCTTCACTTTTTTCTGTGCTGAAGTCTATCTGGCAGCTGTAGGTTCCATTATGATCCACGGGACACGAGGCTCCCTCACAGTGTCTTACACAATTTATGCACAAAGATGTCCACTCTCTGGAGCTGATGAAGGAAATATTACTCATTCTATGTTTATTTTACTCGTTCAAAAATCTTATTTGCTGTCTATTCTAGATCAGATGTGCATGTATTTTACTTATAAAGGAATATGTATAATATATATGAAATAGTATATATATGGGCAGTATGCTAACATTTAAAAAAACGTTTATTCCTGAGACAGAGACAGAGACAGAGACAGAGACAGAGACAGAGAGAGAGAGAGAGAGAGAGAGAGAGAGAATGTGAATGAGGGAGGGGCAGAGAGAGAGAAAGAGAGAATCCAAAGCACGCTCCAGGCTCTGAGCTGTCAGCACAGAGCCTGATGCAGGGCTCGAACTCACAAAGTGCAAGATCATGACCTGAGCCAAAGTCGTCCACTTAACCAACTCAACCACCCAGGTGCCCTGCTAACATTTTATGTTAAAAGGCTGCGTACTCAATGATTAAAACTATGCGATCTTCCATTTTGTTAAAGTCTTTTAGCCAGATAAAAATCACACTGTTTAAAAATACAAAATGTTGGTGACCATCTGCAACAAACCTTTCACGTTGTTGGTCAGAGTATCAATGGATTCAATGACTTCAGAAAATCACATGGCACTCTGTAGAATATATGTCTACTCAAGAGAAATGAAGACAGACATTCAACAAAAGACATGGCTAGGAAAGATTCCAGCAGCTCTATTCATAAACACTTACAAGTGGAAGGAGTCCCAATGACCACTGCCATTAAAAGGGACAAATTCTGATGTGTTTATATGATGGAATGCTACAGATCCATAAAACAGAATGAACTATGGTTACACATACTATAAGGGGGACCAGGACCGTGGTGGGGGTGGGGGGGTGGGGACTCTCCCAGAAACAATCCTGAGCAAAAGAAAGCAGACACAGAAGAGCACACACTACATGATCCCCTCAATATGAAGGAGAAAAACAGACAAAATTCATCTGTGATGGTAGAAATCAAAACAACCGTTATCCTTGGTAGACGAGGTTAACTGGGAGGGGGACTGCAGAACCAACCTTCCAAGGAACTCGACACGTCTTAGGGATCTTGATCAGGTCGATGGCTATGTGGGAATATAGATACATAAACATGAACTCATCTATAGTTTTAAGATTTGTGCACCTCACAGTACATATAATATACTGGAATGTTTTTTGAATGTTAGGCCCAAGTTAGGAAATATCCAACGTATTTTTTTCTCCCATCAAAACTACAGAGGATCTGTGTGGAAGCCTTGAAGCATCTGAAAACCTAATGTGGTAAGTATGCTTTTAAGACCAACCCATTAAGTTTCCTTTTGAAAGCTGCAAATCAGTCTCACTCCTCTCCAGGATCTTTCCCTGGCATGGACCATTTTCCACTGTCCAAGCATAATCTGATTAGCACCTTTTCTGAGTCCACAGCGGGTGTACCAGGGGAAGGTGAGCTGGCTTCACCTTTATCCTAATGGTCTTTCCAACTACATCTGCCCTGTCCTCTGGTATCCCAGAAGTAAGAGTCCTCTAGACCCAAGTAAAGAAGGAAATGGCTACAGCATAAGACAGCAAAGAAAAGTTTAGAAAGTCTTTATATTCAATGACATAGGAGGCGGCACTATTAATAGCACTAAATACTGCATTTATATCATGAGCAAAATGAGGCCGAAGTTTCACACAAATAGAAAAATACTAGAAGTAAACTCCTCTGAGGCTGACAGCACACATCTTTGGAAAATACCAGCACAATTGTCTTTCCCATTTTTTAGAAGTTTAAAAACAAACTGTATACAATTAAAAAAGAAATTAGGAGAGCTTATTTTTCGAAAAAGCTATTTCAAAGTCCACGCCTATTTGAAACTATGCCTCAATTTTCACGATCAAGATGCTTTTAGTTCTCAATGATTGGGAATTTATTCTTGACTTCAGTTATCTCCAAGTTATGGCTTTTTCTTGGTGTTTCAAGGTACTTAGGTACAACGACATTCCAGAATGGTTCACTCAGAGATTCTCTGAAACACAGACCTCTGGCTTCGTGTAAACTCAGGCTCCGCCCCATGTGCCTGGGAGGCTATTAGGACTTGTCTGGTGAATCCTGGCTCCTACATCAATATCCCATTCCAGCTACAGGACTGATATGGGACATTCCCTTACTCCCCTAGACCATATTGTTCTTTCCCGGCACCTCCAGAAACACTACCTCTACTTTATCTCCCTCGACTTCACCTCTGCAGAGACCAAATCGACAGGTGTTGGTGGCAGCAACAGACAAACCACGTGAGACCTGCACAAGACCAGAGGCAGGTTGGTGGGTCAAAAAATAGCGAGGTGGACAGAAACGTGGACTTAAGGGAGCTGGGCAACAAAGCTAGTATCGAAGGCATTTATGGGAGCTGCTATTTCCGGATAGCAAAATTCCAGGGCCTGAGTAAAATACACCAAACATGTGGCTCCGACAAAAAGATCAGAAAAAGGGAAAAAACAAAACAAAACAAAACAAAAAGCCAGCCATAGAGGTGTGACGTGCTCCCAGTCCACTCTATAGTATTACTGTGTAATTATTAATCCCGAAGTCCGTTTGAGTACTTCTATGTTAATTTGACTTTAAGAGCCTTCTCTCGCATGCGGATAAAGGCTTCCAGCTCATCTTCAGAAAAGTAAGGTGTGCTGGCGTTGAAGTCTTTCACCAGTGCACTGGGCTAGGGCTTCGCCAAGGGGTCCTCACCTCATCTGAAGGAGGAGATGAGTGCCCTAACCTACTCTACAGTGGAAACAATCTAAAATGAAGATTTTTTTCACTTTACTTCTTCGTCAACAACTTACAAGGACTTCTGCAATAAAACCTTTGATTACTTGGATGATTTTTTTGTTTTGGAAAACGGTAGGATATCCTAGCATGGGGCATACGTAAATTATTGTGTCATTTATTTGGAAAAAAAACTACTTAAAGAAATCAGACACAGACATAGATTCCAGAACAATCTAACACGGATGATGAAGAACAAGTGTTAGTGCTGAATAGAGAGATGTGCTCTTAGATTCCAGAATAATCTAACACGGATGATGAAGAACAGGTGTTAGTGCTGAATAGAGAGACATGCTCTAAGAAAAACCCTAATCACTACTCTCCCAAACAAAGTTATACAAGACCAAGAAAGACTGAGAAACCCTCACAGGTTGAACCTAAGGAAAAAACTAAATCCAACGAAGTACCCTGGATTGGACCCTGGAACAGAAACCAGAATACAATCTACAGCGCAATTAATAGTATTGTACCAATGTTAATTTCTTAGTTTTGATCAGGGTACCATGGCTATACCAAAGTTTATAAATGGTCCCATAAATATACCAGGGTTACATCTAAGGGAAAGATGGGTGAAAGGTATGTGGAAACTCTCGATAGCATATTTTCAATTTTTTCGTAACTCTAAAGTTATTTTAAGAAGTTAAAGAACAAATGTTAGTGATAGGAGAAATCTCTCTTCTGAAAATCTTGATTAGAAAAAAATAAAAAAACAGATTATCTTTTGTCTAGTTATGTTAGAGGGCCTCACACTCAAGTAAAAAGTTGTTTAGTTGTTAGCCCAACTAACACTCATTGGGCTTCTGCGGATCAGAGCTGGGGTCAGCAGGCCAAGATGGGGTGGGCTACCATGATCATGATCAGGTGGACAACACAACTTTAAGCTGGGCTAAGTAAGTGAACAACTTTTTCAAGGGGAGACTGCAATTTTCACAGATTTAACCAGCACAAAAATCTAGATTTTCTATGTTTACACATGTAACAAATATGATTTGGGCCAATTCTACATGTCCAGTATTTAGAATTCTAGATTCTGCCAAGTGGTTCAGTCATTACAACTAAGTACTGAGCACACCTTTCACCTTGTGTGACAAGTCTCTGAGAGGACTATTTTTAACACTGCAGAATATGCTGCTCCAAATTAAAAAAACAAACCCAACTTTTGATCACATGCTCTTTGTATGTAAACCTTATCCTTAAGAAGCTTTTGACTATCTTGACTATACTCCTACATCTGGATGTTTTCAGTGAGACAGAGAGAGAAAAGAGAAGAAGGAGGGGGAGGAGGGGGGAAGGGGAGGAGGGGGGAAGGGGAGGAGGGGGGAAGGGGAGGAGAAGGAAGGGAAGCAAAGGAAGGACAAAGGAAGAGAAGGAGGGAGAAATGGGATGAGTTAAGAAGGAAGTTTGACTCGACGCCACTTAGAATACCGTTCATTAACCACAGACAAGTCAGTAACTTCTTGCTGGTGAGCGTGCAACTATTTGTAGACTCCTTCGTTGGATACTCTTGCAGGCTGTCTTCCTATTTTTAATCCAGGCAGTATTAAAACTCAGATTAACAGTTACAACAACCATCTCTCATCCCCCCAACACCCTGCCCCCAACACCAGGATGTCATTTCAACCAACAGCCTTATCTCTAAGTAAGGAGAGTTCAGGGTACATATAAACCAAAAGAGATTATTTTTTTTTTTTTAAGAATTCAGAATTCCCTGGCATTAACGTCCTTTTAATGTAATAGTTTTCTTTCAGTACACTAAATATTGGCCATGTTTGTGTTAGATCTACTTGCGGATTTGAGTTCTCTTGAAAATAATAAAAAAATCCATCCTCCAAGGCAACTTTGATGTGTCTGTGTTTGCACAACAGAGCAGAGCACTTGAGGAGTTTTTCCCAAACATGGAATACAATGTTTACCCATTGGACCCCATCCCGGCAAATGAGAAAATAGAATTCATCTAATTCTTTGAAAAGTACTGAGTAACTTTCAAGTCTCTTTGTATGTTTACAGGAAAACCCAAGTTGTGCTATTCAGCTGGAATCGTCCTGGGCTCCAGCATAAACATTTCATTGCTTATTGTATAAATACGAGGTCAATTTTAAAATGGCATGCTTATCACAAGATTCCTAAGAAAAAAATCTTCCTCTGTTTTTAAATGATTTAAACCTCAAGATTCATGGACGGTTGGATGGATGCATGATCGCACTCAAACACCCACACACACACACACACCCCAGGAACTTTTTGCAATCATTAAAATGTATCAAGAAATAAATTTCTGGAGGTGCCTGGGTGGCTCAGTCAGTTAAGCGTCCGACTTTGGCTCAGGTCATGATCTTAGGGTTTGTGAGTTTGAGCCCCACATCGGACTCTCTGCCGTCTGTCCCCATGTTTTTCTCTGCCCCCTCCCAGCTGTATCTTTCTCAAAAATAAAGAACGTAAAACAAAAAATAACAATCTTGGGTGCCACTATACACATTTGCAATGAATTTTGTGCCAATCTTTGAATGACATGTTCATTCTATTGGAAAAAAATGCTTAACACTGACATCTTGATTTTTGTGACGTCACCCATTTTCAGGAAGTTTGCCTGATGGGATGAAGAGAACAAGGACTTTAAGTGGGGCCTGATCTTGAATCTGGCTGTGTGATGGTGGGGACGTTGTTCATTTTAAAAACTCCAGACGCCTCCTCAAATAAGGGGAGGAGCACCCTACTGCCCTCAAAAGAGCCTGTCAAAATCACGTGAGATTATCATGTGATTGTACCTGCTGTACGTGAAGCAGCAGGTGTAGGCCGTTTTGTTCTTGTTTGTGTTTCTTACCCCCCCCCCCCCGATTTCCCTCACTGCTATGCCAACACTCTCGCTGTGGGGGAGTGTTCCCAACTCAGCCCATACTTCTGTCACCAAGCATCATGCCAGGGGCTCTAAGGGCTTCCCTTTCCTGGGAGCTGTCTCCCCGCACCCCAGACCGAGCAGCAAAGCAGAAGGGTCTGGCTCGGAGATGCCCATGCCCACACCACTCAACAGCCAGATGCTGAGCTTTGGACTTCACCTTGGTAAAAAACCTATTGGCAAATCCATTAGGACTAAATTTATTCCAAGCCAAACCCACAACCAGCTACAAATAGAAACTAGGATGCACATTCCACTTCCTTCCTTGTCTTTTTTAAAAATGTTTATACATTTTTGAGGGAGAGAGAGCATGCACACAACAGGGGAGAGACAGAGACACAGAGAGACAGAGACAGAGAGAAGGAGGGAGGGAATCCCAAGCGGGTTCTGCACTGTCAGCACAGAGCCCGATGCGGGGCTCCATCCAGTGACCTGAGCCGAAGTTGGACACTTCACCTACTGAGCCACCCAGGTGTCCCTACTTTCTTTCCTTTTCAAAATGAACTGATGTTCTCTCCCCTTTCCAGGACAGATCAGATTATGTGGTGGCTGAACTCACCCTGATGTTTACTTGCCCTCAACACCATGTCCTTGCCCCACTCCAGACTCTCTGATTCCTCTCCAGTTGTGGGGAAGTAGGCTTCTATCTCAAGTGGAGAAATCCAGGTGGCCGGGATGTCAGAAGCCTACTTTATTCTTTTCCCCAGTAGCTTGTGGCATCCTTCTGACCTGTTCGTTACAGAGTCGTCTATGGAAAAGGACTCCCTCCCAGACGCCCTCAAGGAGGCTCAGTGTGAAAGATACACAAATGAAACGAGACTGGCTGCAGGAAGAGTTTGTAAGGTTCAAGACCATAACAACAGAACAGAGGAATATCAAACTGCTTTGTCACACTGCTTTAGTTTTGTGACCCCACCCCCTGGGGTGTTGAGAAACTATCCTTAGGGTCATGGGATGGAACATTAGCCTAGCATCCCCAAAGGACTCATCCCCCCCAGCCCAGACTCTGGGAGAGGCACGTCAATCCCTGGGCTGAAGCCTCATCTTCCCCAGGATCGAGCAAGACCAATCTGTAGGAAATTCATTGTTTGACTCAAATGGGAGATTTTAGCCACAAACACTGTAAACCGGGTATCTTATTATTTGTAAGGATTAGAAGGAATTTATGCATGTGGAGGAAGCATGCTATATAGGAAAGTGTAGAACTTTTATAATCAATAAACATGCAAATATCAGAGGTGACACTTTCTTTAAAAAAAAAAAAAAAACCATCACCGTGCAACATGTGAGACCATCACTGTGCAACATGTGTCTCACTGTGCACAGATGTGAGACATCTGTGCAAATGCTCAATGACAACATGAAATTAATGGCCACTTTTATATGTATCTGCCCCTGGTGTCCTCTTTGATGAGAATGGGTCTGCTACCACAAGATGGACTGAGCAGGTGGTCGTACTTGGGAGGAGAAAGCACCTCTTCGAACACCTTCTCTGTGATATTTCCCTTCAAATTTCAGCTACACCAGCTCTGTTAAGCTTAATTCTAACACACGTTACACAATCTTCTAGAAAACCTCTATTAAAGCTCAAAGCTTGAGAGCTTAATAAATAGGTGTGTAACTTACTCCTCAAAATTAAAAAAAAAAAGAAAGTCTAAAATCCCTAGAACTATTTTCATAGGAGCCTTCTTTTACCATCTCTCCTTGCAAAATATAGGAGAAAAGTCTAGGGAAAGTGGGATCAGGACTCTGATGTTCCACAAATATCTCAGGTTGATTAGACTGTACTGTTGCTCCTTACATAATTTGTGATCCCCAAAGTAGGTTCTTGATTTCTTCAGGCTCATGTGTACCAAAGATATTCTGTTGGTAAATGTCCCAATAGTCCAGTTGTTCAAAGTAAGGTCACAGAACACAACCCAAGCAAGAATGGGTCTTGCTTAAAGACCACCACCTGTACCGGAGAACCTCAGGACAAGCCAGAAGCATCAATGCCTGAATGTCTGATGCCAGGAGACAGTGATCCTGGGCTCTTGATCATGTAATATCCATTTCAGAAATCATGGTGTCTGCTTCCAAAAAGGTGGTGAATTTCCAGACAACTAAAGGCCCTTCCACTGAGCCAATGCAATTCTAAGACATCATCACTTTTCTTTACCACCAATCACAGTGACAGCTCTTAGGTTATTACAGAGCATTGATCTCTGAATACATACCCTTAGGGGAATGAGAGCAAACAAAAATCTCCAGAGGTTTGGGGGAAGGGTACTACTAGAGAGTAAAGTATAGTGAATGAGAAACCCAGGGACACCAAGAACCAAGTCATCCAGCTGCCCACATCTCCAGGCAAAGTAAATGCCAATCTGTTGAGAAGATCAGCAGTATGTTGGAATTAATATCTGAGCAGCCTACAGATCTGGAAGCAGTTAAGAGCACAGTGTACAAGCACCTTTACTGTGGCTATTGGCTCTCCCTGTGACTAGCTGTGGAACTTTAGTCTATTTAGTCTTTGGCCTCAGTTCTCTCTTCGGTAAAACTGAAATTATGTTAGCACACACTTTATAGATTCTTGTTGAGGATTAAGCACAGTTAATTCATCTCAAGTGTTTTGAAAACTCTTTGGCACACTCTCATACATTTGCTAATATTATCTTATTTTGTTTATTTCTGATTATAATCCCTCAGGTGGGAGGATGCCCTATTTTTTGGTTGGTAGAAACTGAGCTTAAGTTTAAAGAAACTTGCCTAAGGGCACCTGGGTGGCTCCGTCGGTTAAGCAGCTGACTTTGGCCCAGGTCCTGAGCTCCTAATTCCAGAGTTTGAGCCCTACGTCGGGCACTCTTCTGACAGCTCGGAGCCTGGAGCCTGCTTCAGATTCTGGGTCTCCTTCTCTCTCTGCCCCTCCCCTGCTCACACTCTGCCTGCCTCTCTCTCTCTCTCTCTCTCTCTCTCTCTCTCTCAAAAATAAACATTAAAAATAAACTTCCCTAAGACTACTTACCTATAAATAGTGAAGCCAGAATTTAAACCCATTTTTCTCACATCACTAAATCAAGCAAACACTGAAATATTTGAAATATGTATTCTATCTTCGTCTTATGTTCTAGATCAGCAACTGCCCAGAAGTCGTCTCCAGATTGGGATCAAGAGCATTGGCAGGGGAGTTGTTAAAAATGTCAATTTTCAGGCCCCACCCCCCAACTGTCATTCAAAATTGCCATGGCGAGTGCAGCTGTGTGCCGTTACTTTCTCCTTTTATGGGGGAACAGGACAACGGTTAGCAGGAGGATGAAAGAATGCCCTAGAAGAAGGAAGAGGTCACAGGGACAAAAGGCACAGCACAGGAAATACAGTCAGTGATACCGTAGTAGCATTGTGTGGTGATGGCACCCACACTTGTGTGCGTATAGATGTGGGATCACTAGGTTTTGCACGTGGAACTAATGTGTGTCAACTATACTTCAAAAACAAACAAAAAATTAAAGCCCCAAATATTCCAGTGAATTGTGCAACACTGGAAGATGGTGGACAATTTTACCCGAGATTTTGAACAGGAGTCCATTGACACAGTAGGACAGCTGAATTTCCCATTTTCCTAGGGGCACAGGGCTGAATATACGACCGATTTCTCATGGGGCTTTGGGCATCTCAACCAATCTAAGCCTCAGTGGCCTCCTACGTGAAAGGAGGGGCCTGTCTTATCCCCTTACACGGTTCTGTTCTACACTGCCAACTCTGAATGGACATCTCCCTGACTCTACTTTTCTAAGTGTGATGCAGAATAAAATATAAATCTCGGAAATAAGGTAGCCTGTTGAATTGAGTTATAAGAAAATGAAATTAGCAGGTTCTCAAATTAGATCCGAGAAGGGAAATTTGTAAGGGTTTTAGAAATGTCAGTATCCCAAGATTGAAAAACATGCAGAATATAGAAAAAAAAAAAGTCTACGTAATATCAAATTGGTTACATAAGTACATTACTTTTGGGGAGAGGAAAAGAAGACCTTATTCCTAACCTGCCCCACATCAAGTTCACCACAGTAAGGAGCTTCCTTCGGAAGATCTGCTGGGAGCCACAGTCCAGGCATGGCACAGACCTCAGGTCTTAGATTTTTCTAAATCCCATTAGATTCATGTGTCTCATTCATGTATCAGACCAAAGACGTGAAGACTCATCTTCATACAGTTGGCAGGGGAAGGGGAAGGAGGGAAGGGGGTAGTGGTGGCCAAAACTACCAGATGATAAAAAACGTCAAGCAATGGAAGACAAGTTTCAGTAAATTTCAGTCTAGGTATAGACAATAGATAGGAGTCACCAACCCAACCCAAGGTGAGGTTATTCTCATAGTGAAAGTCATTCTGATCCCAACAGGGGAGCATGACGTTTCAATGCAAAGTCATCCTTTCTTTTGGGAGGTGAGTGTCACGTTCCTAATGTGCACATGTAAGTAGCATATGTATTCAATTACACATTAGATGTATATACAAGTAGGACTGTTTCAGAGAAGAAAAGGCAAGAGCAAACTAGAGTTGAGGTTTACTCCCCAAGGATGGAAGTAAGGAATACGTAAACTACACAGCATCAAACAGCAGAAGTAAGCACTGTCTTGGGAGCTCCTAGATTTACCGAAGGCCCACTCCTCACCTTGACTCCTTGGATGTGGATGCTGTAAGGCCCTCACTGGGGCCATCAGCTTTGGGCTTTGTTATCACTTAGCTTCCATTAATCAGAAATTGCTGGAGAAGATCCACACCACATGACCGGGAAAATACCTCCAAGTTCTTTATGCTGGAAGAGTCCTCTGGGAACCAAAAAGTTTTACCAAAGGCCTTCAAAAATCTCCTAACTTTCTAATTCTGTATTTTCAGAATGCTGTATGAAACTTGGTGGTTAACAGCAGTGATGCCTTTTTCAACTCAGAAAAGGGCAAAGCAGAAATTTCTAATTATCTGAGAGAGATCAGATTTGTTTTTTTCCCTGCCCCACCAGACATACTCCCTGTGCTGTGCTATACAGATCACCATCGGAAAGACTCCCATTCGAAAGGAGAAGAGTCTCCCGGGATGTGCTCCGCTGGGAGGGGCCATGTCGCAGGGGGGCAACGAAAGATGGCCAGCCCTGTGGCTGTAGCAGAGAGAATCAGAGAATGAGGGACAAGAGGGAGAACACCACGAATCCAGGGAAGCCCATCGCAGCCCCAGAAAGCAGGGCTTCGAAGACCACACTCAAGACCCAGGCTTCCCCTTAGGGGGTGGTAGGAAGCCAAGGACAGACTTTGGGCAGGAAGAGGACATCACCACGCCTGCCTGACCAAAAGGTCCCTTTGTGAATGAAGAAAACATTTTCTGAGGGTGAACAGGATCCAGAGAGTACCTTAAATTCCAAATGGTCCCTGCTGTTCTCTCCTTTGTCAGCGAAGCAAGTAACAAATAGAGGGTGATGGTGTCACCAGCATAGTCAGCTCAAGGCCATGAGCAAACCCAGTCCCTACCTCCCCACCCAGTGGCCACACGGCTGCCTTCTGCTGCTCCTGTGGAAAAGGGGCCAGAGCCGAGAGCAGCACAGGGAAAGTGTGCAGCAAAAGCCAACACGAGTTAACTCGGGCAGTTATTTGTCTCATTTTTCAGAGTCCATCTCAAAAAGCAGCATTTTCCCATAGCCCAAGAGGACGATGGTCACAGCAGCAAAACCACCGCAGGACCTATAGCAAGAGTGCCCTGCTTAGCAGCCCTGCTAAACCCTGAATAGTGTCTTGTGTTTTTAATTTTTTTTTTTTTGGCTTGCCGAGGAACATCTGTGTTTACATCAGGGAATGTGAAATAGAGGCACGAAAGGAAAAATGGCTAAATATGATTAAAGAGGTAGAATCCGACTTAGATGTGGCATTTAATCCGTGGAAAGGGAGGCCAGACCCCCTGATGGGGAGCTCCAAAATGGGTAAACACACCAGAATGAAAATAGAAACCAACTCTGACAGCGGAGAAAAATCTTCCCATTTCAGTGCATTTATATATGCCCGGTGTGTCCCATTTCTGGCCCTCTCAGCTTACTGCTTGTTTAGAAACATGAACAGGATGAGAGGCATATGGGCGTGAGCAGACACAGAAGACCATTCTTTAACCTGAGCTGTTGCTGTTCTGAATATCACAATTCCTTTAACTCCTCAATATAAAGTATAAGGTGTGTATAGTAGAAAAATGGAGATGGACTTTTTTTTTTTTTTAGCAAGCACATTAGAGAAAAATACCCCTTTTCCCTGTACACACAGGTTGCTGCAGGCAAATTTCAAAGCATTGAGTCCACATTTTTATTTTATTATGGTGAGACTTGCTACACAGGAAACTCTAAAGGAAAAAGTTGATTGACTTGACTACATAAAGCTTAAAAAATTTTTACATGATGTAAAAGAGTGGTATGCATGTTAAACAAAAAAATCAGTAATAGGGAAATGAACAATTCTTCTGTCAGGATAGAAATGTTAATTTTGGTCATCTTAACTTTTTGACACTATCATTTCCTTTGGGGGGAGTATACACACTTCTTAACAGCCCTGCAGAATAAGTGGTAGCAAAGAGAGATAACCTGGGAACATGGAGGAGAAAACAGTATTACTCGTTTAGCTTTATCAGTGTACAACCTGGGCAACAGTATAGAGGCCAAGCTTAGAAGATGCCTATGCTTGGTTTAATACTATGCTGTCAGGGTTTTGACATTTTTATTTTCCAAAGACAGGGAGAGAGACAGAGACAGAGCATGAGAGGGGGAGGGGCAGAGAGAGAGGGAGACAGAATCTGAAGCAGGCTTCAGGCTCTGAGCTGTCAGCACAGAGCCTGATGCAGGGCTTGAACCCACGAACCGTGAGATGATGATCTGAGCCAAAGTTGGACCTTAAACGACTGAGCCACACAGACATTTTTTTAAAAGGAGCTCCTAATTTTCATTGGTCTCTGGGCCCTTCAAATTATGTACTGATCCTGCCCTTAAAGTCATACTAACTACCTATCTACAAATCAGTAAGTTTTGTGCCAAGACGAGCACCAAGATATTTATGACAAGTTTATAGTCTCAAAGTAGAAGTTCAATAGTCAGGTTATAATAAAACAAAGTAGAGAAGGAGACACATGATAGAGACAAAGCTCAAAAAAGGAAAATATTACTTCTTGGTGGAATGAGGTTAGTATCTTTGCAAGAGGCAGGTTTTAGTTGTATCTTAAAAGATTTTAACACTGATGGGAGGTGGGGGGAAAAAAACAAAACAAAGCAAAACAAAACAACAATGATGACCACAGAGGCAGTGAGCTGTATCAGGGTCCAAGGACTGCCTGGGCACAGTGAATTGTCCGGTTTGCCTGGGGCAAGAAGAAAGCAGGCAGGAAAGCAGGTGGTGGTTGGCTGTGTGAGGGCCTTGAACTTGCAGCTAATGAGGCCATGCATAATTCAAGAGCAATTGCGAGCCACTGAAGGGTCAGAGAGAACCAGTTAACCACAGTCATAATTAAGGAAGATTAAAGCTGGCCCCAGGCATTGATGGTCCCTTGGTCACCTCTCTGGACTCCCATCCCAGCACTGTCTTCACAAATGGTGAAGACTTGACTCTTTAGAGAGTAGATGGATGGAAAGTAAGCATCTGCACCCACCTCTAACTCAACCAGTTAAACTTCACCTGCACTAAGCTGGCCAACATGATACATTCCCACCCTCTGGAGAACCAACTTTACTTACTGAAGGTTTGAATCAGCAGAGCAGATAACACAAATTTAGGTGAATACAAAAGATATAAGAGTATATGCAGATTCAACTAAAAACAAAAATCCAAACAAACAAAAAACCCCAGCAACAACACAATGAGACTTCATTGCCTGAACCAGCCCCTCTTAGAAAAATTTATGTGGGTCATGAGCACGGACACCCCATTTCCTTGAGAGAATGGAATTATGGAAATCTATGTCGTAAGTGCCCAATGCTTAGGTACCTGAGAGCTTAGGTAGGCTCTGTCCTACAGGTAAGAATTTTATTAATTACCAATCGGGATCTTTCTCTAATACGGCTCCATCAGAAGAAAACAGTAAATTGCACTTTAAGTAAAAGCTTAAAAATGATAATTTATTCTGTCTCCAACTTTCTCTCTTGGTCTCTGTATTCTTTCTATTCTCTTTCTCACACACATACCAGTATAGACACACGCGTATGTATCAACAAACACACGCAAATATAGATACACACACACACACACACACACACACACACACACAATCTGAATAATTTCCTTGCGAACTGTACTAAATTCCAAACAAAAGTACATTTCCACGTCTAAATGTTTCACCCAATCATGTTGAAGAAAAATCCCAACACCCTGATAATTATATTTTAAAATTACCACTTGACATCAAATTAGAGTTTTATTGTTCCTTTAGCAAGAAGGTAAAGAACAAATTATGTGGAAATCAAATATGCATATACAATGAATCAAAAAATAAATGAACTACATAAAATACTCAAGTAAGGAATATTAAAATTCCATTGTAAGAAAATTCCACAGGTATCTGTTATGATGTATCACTGACCCAAAATGCGATTTCGATTTTCTACCTCCCCTTAAACCATTTCTTTCACAAAAACAAAAATAAGCCATGAAAAAACCGGCTTGATATTCTAGCTCTAAGAAATTATGATTGTAACAGATAATACGCCCCTCTTTAGCAAACGTAATCTGTATGTTATTACTTAAGGATGGTTCTGTTTTCAACGAAAAAATACAAAATAGCGACTTATTGGAAAAAAATCAGAGTTGTCAATATTCTTTTTAAGGATGAAATAATGTATTTTCTTTAAAATAAGCTTAGAGACAAAGAAATGCATTTCAGTGAACATCAGTGTATTCTTAAGAAATGAAAAGCTGTTTTTTATCCCAGTTCCCATGCTATACTGAATCATGAAAATATACAATATCAAAAGAAAAAAAAAACTTTTGATATTTGAGAACTACAACAGAAAATGAACTTAAGTGGGGAAATTAAACTTGGGATTAAAGGATAATGAGCTTCGGAACTTTTCCATCTTTGTCACCTGACCTTTGACATGGAATCTTACACAAGAGACGATGCAGTCCAGACAGGTACCATCAACATTTTAATCGATAGTTAGGGATGAACTCAATACCCCTTTTTTGTTCAAGCAAATTCTCCTTTGTTTCTCTGACCCACACTCCCTGAGATAATGTCCCAAGTTCTGACTTCATCAGTTAGCATGGAAACTGGTACCAGAACCAGAAAGAAGAAGCCAAAGTCTCATGCTTCTACAAATTTGTAGGCTATCAAGACTGAAATGAAGGGAAAAGGCTTCCCTGGGCTGCCTGTCCAGGAAGAGGGTTGAAAAGACCATAAACGCCCTCAGCAGGAGAAAATAAAGCATCCTACCTTTTTAAAAATTCCATATACTCGGTGTGTTTGATGAGTCCTGTCCTCATCATGATTGTTTGAAAACATTGTCGATCGATGGCCCAGAGTTTCACATTCACAAGAGCTGGAGAAAAGAAAAAGAAAACAGGAAAAAAAATTAGGCAATTTCAACCGTGAACCCCACCATGCAGAAGGGATATGAGTGATTCAGGAGAAGTATGGAAATAATTGACCTTCATTTACAGCTGGTACCCATCATGCTATCCCATTTTGTTAGGAAAGTGAATGTTCCTACTAGCATAAGGTAGTTCATAACTGTCCATCTAGTATTATTGTCTAAGAGGAAGATTCCGGTTCTCTTCTGCCCTTAAGGGAGGAGAATGCCTAAGTCCACAGTGAAAAACTTTAGTGCTTTCCAGACTATCTATGAAGGACATCACATGGAAGCAAAGAAAAGTTCACAATTAATCACAACACTGCCTGGTAATTACCCAGAATGGTGTTAATGACTCAAATGATCATGTTTTACTTGTAAAAACTAGAAATGAAAACTCCATTTTCAGGTTTAGGGCTGAATCTAATAGGATAGAAATAATAACTTCACCATGATTTCTACATGAAGCTCATATTTTACAAATTATAACCTGTGCCCGAAGCTGTCCTGTGAAGTTCTCTGAGATCTGTTTGTTGAATTTTAATGTCTAGTCTTACCTACGACTGCCTCTGACAATGAATAATAGTGTTCAAACTGAGTATCACAGAATTACACCATTTGAGCTATTGAGCACACGACTAAGAGACAGGTTTTGGAAAAAGGCAGATGCTATAGACTAACAGAACCACCCAGTAAGATAAACTTTGGTTTTAAAAGAATATACTAAAAATCTCGGTAACAATCTGTGCAATGGGCATGCAAGACACTTATGCTCTCCATTTTTATGTATGTTTGCAAGTTTTCCTAATAGCAAATACTTTCTGTTAGCATACAAATAGAGAAAGCCAATTCATAGGTCATACTGGTGGGGAGTGGGGTACATAAGGGCTGTGCGGGACAAGTGAGTGGAGACAGTTTATAGTTTAAGGAGCCAAACACACAAAGACTGAAGAACACAATTCTCTCTTCTTCCCAGTTCTCAGAGGAAGCCCAGTGTGGAATGAGATCTGGGGGGAGTGGTCAGGGGCAAATGCTGAATATGAGGCCATGGGTGTGCCTTGCAGGGAGGGACTGGGAGTAACACACAAAGCAAACAGGGAAAATATGAGAAAGAGAATGCTGTGTTCTAATGTAAACCCTTATCTTCGCATTTTACCTAATTTTTCCTCGCAAAACTGTTTGAAGCCAAGGAACTAGAACATGACTTCTCTCTGGGCCAGCTCTTCATTGAAAAAAGAAAAAGGATGCTTGGTTAACTAGAAAAGGAACAAAGCAGCAAGGACCGGTATGTGCATGGCTCCGCTCCAAGTATCTTTTAAAAATGAGCCATCAGCAAAAACAAAGATCCTCACACAGGTGCTCTCCCAGCCACATTCAAGTTCCTCTGCCGAATCCGGGCTCCTTTCCAGAACACCTGTTTGCTTGAGACAAACCCAAAGACTGGATGATGCAACCACAAAGGACTGCCAATTCAGGAAAAGATTCACAAGAAGGATCATCTTTATATAACTGACAGAAGCTGAGCTAGGAGGGAGACAGAGGAGGTGACGTCCTGTGCGGGAGAAGAGCCTGGCGGGGGGGGGGGGGGGGGGGCTTGGGCTGGGGGAGTCCAGGCAAGGATCAGACAGACAGGAATGGCTGAGATTCTGCAGGCTTCTGTGATCTTTGAAAGCAGGCTGCTTCCGGGCCCTGGAAGTCAGGCATAGGAAGCGGGGATTAATGCGATGAACAAAACAAAGCTATTAGAGATCTTAAAGACAAAACACAGCCAAGAACCTGAATTTCATTGAAAAAATTTTTAATATGAAATTTATTGTCAAATTGGTTTCCATACAACACCCAGTGCTCATCCCAACAGGTGCCCTCCTCAATGCCCATCACCTACCCTCCCCTCCCTCCCACCCCCCATCAACCCTCAGTTTGTTCTCAGTTTTTAAGAGTCTCTTATGTTTTGGTTCCCTCCTTCTCTAACCTTTTTTTTTTCCTTCCCCTCCCCCATGGTCGTCTGTTAAGTTTCTCAGGATCCACATACGAGTGATATCCACATATCTGTCTTTCTCTGTATGACTTATTTCACTTAGCATCACACTCTCCAGTTCCATCCACGTTGCTACAAAAGGCCAGATTTCATTCTTTCTCACTGCCAAGTAGTGTTCCATTGTGTATATAAACCACAATTTCTTTATCCACTCATCAGTTGATGGACATTTAGTCTCTTTCCATAATTTGGCTATTGTTGAAAGTGCTGCTATAAACATTGGGTACAAATGCCTCTATGCATCAGCACTCCTGGATCCCTTGGGTCAATTCCTAGTAGTGCTATGGCTGGGTCATAGGGTAGATCTATTTTTAATTTTTTGAGGAACCTCCACACTGTTTTCCAGAGCAGCCGCACCAGTTTGCATTCCCACCAACAGTGCGAGAGGGTTCCCGTCTCTCCCCATCCTCGCCAGCAGCTAGAGTCTCCTCATTTGTTCATTTTAGCCAGGCAAAGAACCTGAATTTCAGAACACATCAGAGGTAGGCCGCCATTTTTCGACTGCTTACAAGAAAAATACATTCTGTGTTCAGCATCATTCTTAATGGTTCCCAGGGATTTCCAGTAAGCCAAGTCTCCCTCCAAAGGCTGAATTAGGAGACATCAACCAATTCTGTTATTCTAAACATCAGGGGCAACATGACGACGTGTACTGTCACATATACACATACGGTACTGTACCTCAAAAGACTCAGTAGAGGCAGAAGGTCTAAGTGGAGTCAAGCATACATACATACATACATCTAAGACTCTGCCCTGCAGGAAGACCTCACGTAGCACGTCTCCAGCAGCAATATGTAAAAATTTCCATTACAGGCTCTTAAACCAAGAGACAGGAATAGCAGGTACTAAGCAGAGGCCACAGTACCCACGAGTCAAGCGACGAGGGTCGGGGTGCATGCATGCACACATGTGTTGTGACCGAGTGACCCGCAACGTTTTCTGTCTGCGTTCCCGCTTGGAGGCCAGGCTGTGTTCCTGGCCCCTCCTGAGGAGCTGTCACTCTGCCCTCTGTCACTCGCTGGCACTTAGCGCGTGACCGATATCGCTCATTATCTCTGCTGTGTCTAAATGAGGTTTCCTCGAGTAAGTTGGGACCTTCCCGCAGAGAGAAGTCCGGGGCTCATTTCTTATAACCTCTTCTCTCTCAAGAAATTAGCTTTTCATTAGGTAAGTGTAGGCTATACTGAGTCATTAATGTAATTCATGCGCACAAAGGTCACCTAAAAATGAAGAAGTAAGCCTAAGTGGACTCCAAGATGACGTTAAAATAGCTCAACTGAATTGATCAGACATCATAAGCCATGAATTGAAAAAGGGTCTCTAAAAATAAGTTCACAGAATCTAATATTTTCATTTTATCTGATTCCCATTTACCCGGGCTACTGCTACATCTCTAAGTAAACCTGTTTCAGATATTTTGCATGATAATGAACATGGCTTGATGAGATTGCAAATTTGTCCATGACCTTGGGCAAGATGCCAAAACCTTTCCTGTACTCGGCCAATATACCTATTAGTCAAATCAGCACTTCACAGGTGGGCAAGCATGACTCATAAACACCTTGCCTTGTTATCAGGAAAGTGGTTCTATTCAGGTGGTTATTAACCTCTTGCTTCTTCAACAGCCGGCTGGAGGGTAAGTCTGGTGCTTCCAACCTTCAGACCATTCAAAACAAGTTTTAAAAATCTGTCTATGTACCTTTAAGTGGTTTCTTAATCTCTGTAGGGAATAAGCACTTCAGAAATAAAGTTCCTCTGATTTTCAGGATGATTATGGTTGTTGAACGTTTAAGTCTGAAGGGCAGAGCAAGTATCGGAAACAGATTTTCCTTTTTGTTCAAGAATGAATCTAACATTCTCTACTCAGTGATCTTTTTCTTCCCCCTCCAGTTTAGGGCCATGTTGAATCAGTGGAAAACAGGCAAATTCCCATTCCTCTGAGATCTTTAAGGGCAGGAGCACATGAACGACACCTTCAACGTGGGCAAGAGTTGGCCTTTGTCTGGGGGACACCAGGATTACAGAGAAGGAGCCACAAAAACGGTGCTGGAATCAGATCACAAATCCGGGTTTGGCCTAAACTCTAGTAGGGATTCCCTCCACTGTGCAATTCAGATTTTGGAAGAATATTGAGAAAGCCTGGGTGGGTATAAAACACAGTCTCGAATATTCCTTCGGCCCGTATTTATTTTATACCAATGTAGCCAACACCGGTGCTATATATAAGAGACAGGAAACAAACACAGATCTCCTGCCTTTAAGAAACTTGTGATCTAGTACGGAGGCCAACGAGCCATTATCCATGCCGGATCGGGCCCATGGTTAGTTTTCCTACAGCACGTTAACCATGAACGGGTTTTGTATTTTTAAGTGGCTGAAACATTTTTAAAAAAATAACCCATGACACATGAGAATTCTATAAAACAAATTTTGGTGTCCATAAAACTTCCAATGGGAACACAGCCATGCGTATTTGTTTACATATTGTCTCTGGCTGAATTGAGTAGTTTTGATAGAGACTATCTGGCCCTTTACAGAAAACACTGGCCATCTCCTGGTCTCCTCTAAAAGGAAAACAAATCAAGAGGAAGTGCCAGCAGCGAGTAAGTATCTGGGGCTGTGAATATGCTGAAAAGACCTCATAGACCCCCCAGTCCCTGTGGGGAAAAACACAACGGTTGGCTGAAGGCTTTGCAGTAGAGAATCTTGTGCAAGCCAGGATTCTTCATCTGGTGCTGTGCACTGAATGGGTCTCCCCCAAATTCAAAAGCTAAAGCCACGATCCCCATGGCGATGGTACTTGGAGGCAGGGCCTATGCGAGGTAAGGAAGTTCTGGTACCAATTCGAGTGGGATGAGGTTGGGGGGCTGGGAGATTCCCGACACCAACAAGCAGTTCTCAGGACCCCACCTTGGTGTCCCACCGTTCAACTCAATTCTGACACTATCCACCCAGAGACCGCATCAGACTCCAAGGTTAAGGTTCACTTTTGAATGACTGCCTCCCTTCTGCTTCCCCTCAGAGGCCCATCCACAGTCCCTGTACTTCTGACCCACTGGCTGTAAATAAGTTTCCCAAGATCCTCTCCTTTTGTTTCATTAATTTGCTACATGGCTCATGGAACTCAGAGAAATGTTTTACTTCCTAGATCACTGTTTTATTATAAAAGAATATAACTCAGAATATAACTTAGGAGAGATGCAGAGGCTGAGGCTTGGGGAAGGGGACACAGAGTTTCCATGCCCTCTCCAGGAGCGCCCCTCTCCCCACCCCAGTTTCAGTTTCCTGCATTTACCAATCCGGAAGCTCTCCCAAACCTGTTTTTTGGGTGTTTATGACAGCTTCATTACATAAGCCTGATTGCTTAAATCATTGGCCATTGGTGATGGAGTCAACCTCCAGATACTCTCTGCTCCCTGGGGATGGGGGGGGGGGACAGAAATTTCCAACCCTCTGATCACATGGTTGGTTCCCTGGCAGCCAGCCCCCATCCTGGAGTCTGAAAGTCACCTCCTTAAGCTAAGGAAATCTTTATCACTCCTACCAATTAGAAAATTCTAAGGGTTTTAGGAGTTCAGTGCCAAAAACCGGGGGTGGGCGGGGGAAGGGCACAGATAGGGGAGACTGCAAGCCACAGTATCACAGGAAGTAATCAGGTCTAGATGAGGTCAAGAGGATGGAGTCCTCTTGATGGAATTAGTATCCTTTTAAGAAGGTAGGACACCTGTTTCCTCTTTCACCTCCCAGGTTTCTTCTCTTGTCATTACTTTAAAATTATAGTAATTCATAGACCTGGATCTCGATTTAACTTTTAATGTTATTTTATCACACTTATACTGTACATTAATGTATTTCAATATAAACGCGGGGTTTTTTTTGGTAATCCTCTATTTTATGCTTTTATAAACATTATTCTTAGAGGATCCATATGCTCCATCAGATGGGCCGATAGGACCATGGCACCCACAAGATGGTTCTGGGGAAAGGATTGCCTCAGAGGAGGGCAGGGGGAAGACTAAGCTGGCTCCCAGTCACAGGGTGCCAGAGTATGAATAGTTCCCTGTTCCCTGCCCTCCCCCTGGAACTCCCTAACATCCTCACTGTCAACCAAAGGGTTAGCATTGAGCACAGCAGGGGACTGTTGACTTTGCTCCAGAACTCAATGTGGGAAGGGAGGAGCTAGAGAATTTTATTTCCCCATCACCACAAGGGGTCCTTCCAGGAAGAGATGTCTGCTCAGCAAGTGGTCCAGGAAGGCTGACTGAGGTGCTGGGTGAGGCAGGAGGCTGTCACAGGTGTAGCTAAAGAGTGCACATGGATCTCCTGTCCTCAGAACCTGATACAAAGGTCAGTGAGGAGAGGGCCATGGAAGGTTAAAGTAGGTGATTCACTTCAGAAGCTTTTGTTAGCAGTATCCTAATGGTGCTTAAGAGGAGACTGGGACTAGGGGGAGCAAGAGAGGGGCAAAGGCAAAGAGAGACCAAGATGGACCCAGAAAACCAGAGATAAAGAAATTAAGAGGGGAATAGAGAGAGAGGGAGAGAAATCAGCAGTCTCTTATTACCGAAGTGGGTGGGTCCTGGTGGGTGGCAAGGAAGCTAGAGAGATGGATGGATTAGAAAGATCTCAAGGATCTTAAATAGACAGGACATGCTGTGGAAAGAGAATTTGACCTGAACACCTACCTTTCTAGCCTGGAAATATACATGGAAATAAAATAGTCTAATCATGAATGTTCCATTCACATTACTCCAAGCAGAGGCAGCAAATGTACTTGTAAGTAAGTGCCATTTTTTCAAGTGCAAGAACCATGTACGTCGTCAGCTACGTGACCTAACCAGCCAATGAATTTGTGATTTTCTTTTACTTCTGTATTGTAAATACAACCTTGTATCTTTAAACTACTGTCTCACATGTTTTAAACTATCCTTGCCATATTTTTTAAAAAGTCTAATTATTTTAACATTCTGGAATGACTTGGTCCAACAGCTATTTGCACTCTAGAAATCCAGGTGTTAGGTTGCTCTAAGAACCACAACAAACACCTGACACTCAGGTAACCCCGGGAACATGAAGGAGGTCAAGATAAAAGTCACAAAAATTATCAAGCAGCAGGCAAGTAAATTTTATGCTTTAGAGACCATTTTTCTGTTCACAAAAGTTGATCAGGAAGCCATACAAATGGACGGTTAAGACCCGACGGGATGCGTAACACCATTAGGAATTAGGGAAAAATGCAAATCAAAACCCCAAAGGATACAACTTCACACCCACTAGGATGGCTATTCTTAAAATTAACAGCAGGTGTTGCCCAGGATGTGCAGCTTTGGAACTTATGCATTTCTGGTAGAAAGGTGAAATGGTGGAGACACCATGGAAAATGTTATAGTGGTTCCTTAAAGAGATGAAACATAGAATTAGCCTAGGATCCAGTAATCCCACTTCTAGATATATACCCACAGTAACTGAAGGCAGGGACATGAGTAGTTATTTGTACACCAATGTTCATGGCAGCAGTATTCACCATCGTCAAAAGGTAGGACCAATCCAAATATCCTTCAAAGAGGAACAGAGGTATACCATGTGGCCTATACATACAGTGGAATGTTGCTCAACCTTTAAAAGGGAATGAAAAACTGATACATGCTATGACACGGGTGAACCCTGAAAATGTTAGACTAAGTGAAATAAGCCAGACACGAAAAGACAAGCATTGTAGGATTCCATTGGCAGGAGGCACCCAGAATCATCAAATTCATGCAGACAGCAAGTAGATTGCAGTGGTTGCCACGGGCTGGGGTGGGGATGGGGAGGTGGTGCTCGATGGGGACAGTTTCACTTCAGGGTGATGAAAGATTCCCCCAGATGGATGGTGGTCACAGCTGCACAACAATGCGATGTATTAATGCCACGGAATTGCACACTTAAAAGTGGTTAGAGTAGGTTTCACGTCATGTATATTTTACCACAAGAACCCAAAACTTGATCAATGGGTTTACTTTCCTAGATAATACAACGTGTGACAGGTTTTGTTCTGCTTTTAATTTTCCATTAGATGCCCACTAGTATTTAAAGAAAGAAATTGGTACTTGGTATTTCCAAGGCAGAGTTCAAATTCCATAGGTTGAACTAGTACCATTTTCCCTTTCTTCCTGGCCTCAGGCTTGCCCCACCTCCCTCACATCAACACCTGCCTTCCCCATGTCCCTGCTCACGCAGATTCCTGCAACTGGAGGGACTCTCCACTCCCCTCAAACTCTTGTCCTTGCAAGGCTCAGTTCAAAGTTATTTCTTCCCCCTTTTCACACCTTTCCAGGTCTTTTGCAAGCTTGGTTCTATTTTCCTAACTCTTGATAATTTTATTTTATTTTATTTTATTTAAAAAAAAATTTTTTTTTTTTTAACGTTTATTCATCTTTGGGACAGAGAGAGACAGAGCATGAACGGGGGAGGGGCAGAGAGAGAGAGGGAGACACAGAATTGGAAGCAGGCTCCAGGCTCTGAGCCATCAGCCCAGAGCCCGACGCGGGGCTCGAACCCACGGACCGCGAGATCATGACCTGCGCTGAAGTCGGACGCTTAACCAACTGAGCCACCCAGGCGCCCCTCTTGATAATTTTAAACATGTGTTGTCCAATATGATAGCCACTAGCCATGTGATCATTGATTACTAATGGAAACTGAAATGTGCCATCTGTGTAAATTATACAGAGAATTTGGAAGGCTCGGTATGAAAAAGCATAAAATGCCTAATGGATAATTTCCTATTGATTACATGTGACAATAAAAATATTTGACCTACTAAGTCAAAATGTACTCGAAACTTTATTTACACCTGTCTCCATTTTAATTTATTTTACATTTTGAGTATGGTTGACACACAATGTTGTGTTACTTTCACACCTGCAGCGGCTATTTAACTTTTCTATGTTACGGCATGTTCTCCACACATGTAGTTACTGTCTGTTACCATACAACAACAACACAACATCATTGACTATATTCCCTATGTTGTAACTTTCATCCTCATGACTGATTCATCTCTTAACTGGAAGCCTGAGTCTCCGACACCCCTTCACCCATTTTGCCCACCCCTCTTGCCTTTGTCCATCGGGTAACCATCAGTTTGTTCTCTGTATTTACAGGTCTGATTCTTTTTGTTTATCCATTTGTTTGTTTTTTTTTTAATCCCACTTCGAAGCAGAATCATATGGTAATGACTTAATTTACTTAGCAGGATAACTTCTAGGTCCATCCAGTTGTCACAAATGGCAAAATCTTGTCCTTTAAGGCTGCACTATATTCCATTTTATCTTTACTTTTTTTAATGGGATTGCCAGAAAATTAGACATTACATTTATCGTTCCCATCACATTTCAATTGGTCAGGGCTGCTCTAAAACAGCAGTATTCTTTTGTTTAAATTTTTTTTAATCTTTATTTTTGAGAGAGAGAAAGAAAGAGAAAGAGAGAGAGAGACAGCGTGTGAGCAGGGGAGGAGCAGAGAGAGAGGGAGACAAAGAATCTGAAGCAGGCTCCAAGCTCTGAGCTGTCAGCACAGAGACCAACGCAGGGCTCGAACTCACCAACTGTGAGATCATGACCTGAGCCAAAGTCGGATGCTCAACCGACTGGGCCACCCAGGCACCCCTAAAACAGCAGTACTCTTAACATATAATCCCTGCTTTACAGGCCTTTCTTGTTCCATGGGATGGCACAGAGTAAGAGCTCGTCAAGGATTTTCCCAATTGAATTTTGTGTACATGTCAAGCATTTTGTCTAAACAAAATCCATTTCTAGCCTTCCACTTCATAGGAGGAAGCACCAGAGACCCTCATAGTCCCTTTTGGAGGAGAACCAGCTTGAGCTTTTTGAGTGTGAGCTGTGTCTGACCATCCTTCCCCTGCAGTGAACATTAGTTGAGTTTTCTGACAATGGTTCCAGAGTAAATCGTTGTTCCCCTAAACAGCCCGTCTGCAAGGAACATTTTCAGATGATAGGTATGTCTCATTTGAAACTGTTGATCCATACTTTGTCTAAATGGACGGGATGTTTCTGAGGGCTTAGTGCAGGGGGATGAACAAGGAAAGGTGTCATTAGCTCAGTCTAGAACTTCACCCTCGACATTCAAGAGTACCAGCTCACACCATAAGGTACTTTACTACATATGCAAGGGATTCCAGAAGCTTTATTGTACCACCACGCCCATCTCCTGATGCCTGAATTATCTGTGATCCCTCAGATCTATAGAGTGACAGATCAAAGGCTTGGAGGGGGTCCATGGAGCCCACAACTGCTTCCCTACATTATTAAGGCATATGTTAGCCTAAAGCCAAATTTCAACTGCCAGAATGTTCTGAGACAAATGCTTCATAATTATAAAAGGCCATTTGCTGTTTACAATGCATCTGGAACACACTGAGGTCTCCCTTGTGCAAATTGCCTCCCCATTAGGATGGGGGTGATATTTTCAACTTTCTCGCCTAGAAAAATTATATATTCGGCAAAGATAATGGATTGTCAAGTTGAACACTGCACATAAGAAGAACCATCAGTATAAACTTACTGGTACAAAAATCATTAGCAGTGTTGTCCTCGCTCACGTTCATGTGTTTGAAAGGGCGTGCTATGGTGGCAGCCTTAATGCAATCAGTAGAAATGAAATAGTGGTGGGGTGCCTGGATGGCTTAGTTGGTTGAGTGTTCAACTTCAGCTCAGGTCATGATCTCACAGCTCCTGAGTTCAAGCCTCATGTTGGGCTCTGTGCTGACAGCTCAGAGCCTGGAGCTTGCTTTGGATTCTGTGTGCCCATCTCTCTGCCTGTCACCCACTCATGATCTGTCTCTCACTCTCCCCCAAATAAACAAACATTAAATTTTTAAAAAGAAATGAAATGATGGTTTCTCTAAGCTCTGCTTGACTTCACACCTTGTACCATGTAACTGGTAAGGCCAAGTAAGGACTTTTGGAAAATATGAAAACATTAACTATCATAATGATTTCACATTTGTTTTTACTTTCAATGTTAAGGATACTGCAAAGACCAAACGAATGGTGCTATTTTTAATACAGTTATGATACTAATGAGCATGATTTTGAGTCCCATTATCGAACCTTTATTACATGACTTGGCAAGAACTTTAGGTCTGTTACATTTACATCTGTTTAACCTATATTAATTGTGTGACGTACTCCAATCCCCTTTCTATAACTATGGAAACTCAGAGAGCCTGGGTTACTTCCCAAGTCACACAGAGTCATTAGCATAGTCCCTTTCATTCTGATTCCAAAGCCTGCGTTCTTCTTATGGACACGTACATAATTCTGAAACTGGAATATCTGCTTTCCCCACTCCATTTTTCTGACCCATTGAACCAGCCTACCCATGGTCATTAAATCCTCCAAAAACAACACAACAAAACAAAACAAAGGGAATGTACATTTGAGTTGATTAATGGGGTGCCTAGGTGGCACAGTAGGTTGAGCTTCTGACTCTTGATTTAGGCTCAGGCCACAATCCCAGGGTTGTGAGATTGAGCCCTGCACCAGGCTCCTTGCCAAGCTTGAAGCCTGCTTGGGATTCTGTTGCTCATTTGCTCACTCTCTCTCCCGCTTTGGGCCCCTCCCCTGCCTTCACACATGCTCTCTCTCTCTCTCTCTCTCAAAAAAAAAAAAAAAAAAAAAAAAAAAAAAAAAAAAAAAAAAAAAAAAGCAATTATTGAGTTAGAGAGGATTTCTTGAAATTAAGGCAGAAGTGGGCTGCACATCTTACCCAAGGTTTTAATTTAATGGGAGGCTTCAAAGGTATTTTGCACCCAAGGCAGGTTCCTTGTGACCACCTTTTAGGTCACGTCTCCCTCTCCAGGCTCACAACACATGCCATGTCGAGCACGCTCCCCTTTCCTACCCTCCAGAGTTGCCAGCAGCTACCTTCTGTCTTTAGGTGAAAGGCTCAAGAAGCAATGTTCTCCATTCGACAAGCTTCAATTTTTTATGCAAACTAACTCAGTGGTGTTCAAGTAGTCATTTTTCAAGAAGCTGTGTGAACCATCCTGTGTGTGTCTGATAGCAATCCCCACAGGTATCAGAGATACATGCGGGAGGGCTCATGGGCCCCAGAGTGAATTCGATGTCTGCAGAATTCTAGTCATAGCTCCCTGGTTGTTGGTAAAGCCCATAAACACTAAAATCTAGAAGCTGATGAGTAACAGGTTCTGGGGGCACAAGACTGGGGGGCTGTGGAAGCAAGAAATTCCCCAAGTATCCTGGTTTTCTCCCTTACATCCTTGTTTACAACACTCTGTATCGTCTGACATCTGTTCAACCAAAGGGCAATTATTTAGAAACCTGTTGACATCTACCACCAGTGGTGGGGGCTGGGAACTGGAAGGAAGGGTATAGGAATAAGCAAATAAATAAACAAACCTCAAGTCATCTGAAAACGACCATGGCGTGAAGCTAAGGCCAGGTATGGTGGGGAAAAGTGCAGCAAGAAATGGGGAATGAGCCTCAACAAAACAGGTGGCTTTCTATGCAACTCAGATGCAAATGGTAGGGACCAAGAGTGAAAGTGGCAAGGAGCAGACCCACAAGTAACAGTAGTGTTGTCGAGACTAAAATGCTACCAGTTAGGCCTACTCAAGACTAGTAGAGATCACACAATCACTCTGTGAGTCACTAACAGTGAAGGAAGTGATAAGCAATTGCAGTCATTGATGGATCTTCTAAATAACCATTCTCAGCCTGTCATTCCACCGGTAAAACATTCGACGGCTCCCTACTACCAATAAATAAAGCATAACATCTTCATCCTTACGTTTAATCCATATTTAGTGTGAAGTACCTTCCTAGTTTTATCTCATACAATCCCTGAAACATACCGTTTGTCTCCTTCAATGATTCTAACATCCAGCTTCCCAACCCACCCCTCCTTTCAGGTTTTTGCTCCAGTTATTCTCCTCTACTTAGGGCAATCCTCATAGCCCTCCAAGTCCAGTTCAAAGACCACTTTCTCCATGAAGACTTTCCAGTCCACCCTGGCTTGAAACCAACCAGCCAGCCGGCCAGCCAACCAACCTGTATGTGTGTGTCTACAGCCTTCTGACCGTGCCTCCTTCATGGCTCTCATTACTCTGCCTTGCTTCAGTTATTCGTGTATGTGAGTTACATCACACCACAGTCTTCTATCAATACTGTGATGTGTTCCCAGTACACAACAAATGCTGTAGGGTATATCAGGGACTAGGTTTCAAGGGGGGGGGGGGGAGGTGGAAAATTCCATGGAAAAGACGAAGCCACCGAGAATATTCAGTCTGGATAAGACCAAGGGAAAACTCAGTACCCGTCCTCAAAGATTCCATGGGTTTATTAGGCATTGAGGGATTTCAAGGGAGCTGTTTCTAAGAGAGTCAAGGGCTAGCCTGAAATCCCAAGCTGGGAGACAGTTATTACAAACATTCCACAGGCATTTACGGAGACCTTATTACATGCCAAAAACCATATATACCACGTACCAGTGATAGAAAAAACAAACAAGATACAGACCTTGTTCTCAAGCACCTCTTGGTGCTAAAAGCTAACTTTGTCTTTTCCTCCTTACTCACCCACTTTTTTATTATTCTTATGCTAATAGCCTTGACTGCTCCATCTCAAGCCAAATGTGAACCAACCCACCACCATGCACTGTTTCTGGAGGATTAAGAGGCAATTCCTTGTGACTTGTCAAGGACAGAACTAAACCAGTAATTAGAAGTCACAGGGTTGGTGATTAAGACCCCGTGCAAAGACTAAAGGAGTAGCCTACGAAGAAGCTTCCCACGGCACGAAGTGCTCCAGCGGGCTACCTGCTGGAATGCTGGAGACCCCTGCATCAGAGGAGAAGTTGAACTGGATCATCTCCAAGGAGCAACTGAACCAGAAGATTGGACAGCAGCCCATAGGTCACTGGAGAGATCAGTGAGTCACAGATCCGCATGATTGAGGACATAATGATAATCATCTTGAGACAACAACTCCCCTGTATGCGGCACTGCACCAAAGGATGACAGTTTCAGGACAGATGTCTGAAGTAAGGGTGGCACCACTTACTGACTTTAATGAAGGAAACAGCGTCTCAGTCCATGCTTTATACACAAGCTTAACAACTCAGGAATTTGAAAAACAAAAGCATGAGGGAGCAGGCTGGAGAGTGAAAAACAGCCATCTGGGGTCTGGCATGCGTGAGCATCCTCCTTATACAACAGAGGAGCTGCGGGGCCTGGGACAAGTAATTTAAGCTTCCATCGGACTATTTTAGGAAACTAAGATAGTAACGTGCCTCACGCAACGGTTTTCAGATCGGAGTCCAGTAACTTTGGGCAGATATGCAGCATGATACTGGGGATCTGAAATGTGATTCACTCGTGGATGTCCTTCAGTGATTTTTCCACCTCATGCATACATAGGAAACAGAATCAACACCAGCCCGTGGGGGACGGACCATGAATTGTAAGTTGAAAAAGGAACGTCTCGAGCATTTCCAAACTTGGCTCCCTACCTCCGAATAAAAAGGAACATCACTTGGGGAATTAGGTACAGGTTTAGGCAGGCTTCCAGGTGAAGAGGAAAATTAAGAGAAAGCTGAGAGGATGTTAACATGGTACTGAAGACCAGAAGGCTGGCTTATAGCAGCAGAGCGCTGGGAGAGCCAGGAGTAAGTCTTGCTCATCTTTCTATCCCTAGTGCGGTGTATTCGGAGTTACGGACACACAGGGCAAAGCCAATCCGTGTTGGGTGAATGAGTAATTCCTACATATTCCTGCCTGACGCTGTTTGCACAAATGTCTCAGGACTCATTTCCCGACGGTGTTTAGTTCTATTATAAAAAGGCTGTGTGTGATTTAGTTGAAGTCAAGGCCCAGAAAAATCCCAGAGTTGAAAATTCTTACACAGATGCTTTGCAACCCTTCAGCAAAGAGAACAGAGGCTGAGTAGCCATTTCACTTTACTGAGATTCATTTTCGATGGGCTCTTTAGTATGTCGGGGGCCCACATCACATCGACAAGGCTCCCAACAGGGCACATGTTGGGCCCCAAGCATAAGCTTCATTCTCCAGCAAGTGACTGAGCTGGTTTTGCTGACAGCTCTCTTACGGTGACACAGTTTCCTACAGGTTGGCACATTTTGAACAGTGTGCCTAATTCAAAAATATCAGCACATACTCAGAAAATGTCATCGCACATCTGTGCGCCACAACAGATTTTTAAGTCTGGAATCTCATTAGGGAAATGGGTATCACGTCTCTAAGTCCTCGCGTCAGCTGGATGGACTGCGTCCCTAAATACTACACTATGATGTGGAAAACACAGGCTTACAGATTCGCCGGCATTCAAGTAAACATCGTGGAAAAGTTAACCTGGTCACGTTCCCTCACAAGTTGCAGAGTGGGACTTCAACTCAGAAACGTGGTCATATCCTACGGTTTCTCTTTTGCCAACGGTGGGTCTGTATGCTAGAAGCTATACATTTGATGTATTTTTAATTAATCTTCTTCCTTGAGGGGGAAAAAAATGAAGCCTGAAGATTCCATGCCTATTAGCCCCCTGCTGTACATCTACAGAGCTCACTGCCGATGTGCTTCCAAAGCTCCCGTTTTCCTCGGATATCTCTCCATCACCCGCGTTCATTGCCACCTGAAGGCTAGACTCAACAGCCACGATTCAGGATCCCTTTCAAGTCCTCACATAAATATGGAAACCAATGCTTCCGTCTAGGTCCCCTTAACAAAGTATAGGACACAGCTGGTTTAAAAAAAAAAAAAAAAAAAAGAGGCAATACCACTTCCCATTTATTTTCTAGGCTTTCAAATACAATGTCCCTTTCCGGCCCATCTCCTCTTTGGCCAATTCTATGCAATTCTCAAAGATGGACAGGACTTTTGGAAAACCTCATCAGGAAAGGGAGCTCCCTAAAGGTCTCCTCTGCTGGCAGATGAAACGACTGACATCAAGAAATGTCAAGCGAGCTCAGCTGTTATACATTTTCAAAATTGTCCACATTGGCATGTTAGGCGAATGCCATTTTCCTTCTTGTGATTTTTCTCATCTGGAAGCCGTGTAGTGCTGCGAGGAAAACTTCTCAGTCAACAGCAATTAGAAGGAGTTTTAATAGACCTGGATACAGAGGATGCTTGTGCTCGTCTGTAATTCGGAAACGAATAGTGCTTACAGTTTCACAGAGAAAAGCAGAGGTATCTGTATTTTACAATAGGCTGACTGGTTTCTTCAGGGCAAAGAAAAATCGGGATTTCTCCAAGGAAGATCCTCTGCTTAAATGCACGAGACACCGTCTTTTCATGCTCAAACCGTCGTTTTCACGTCGTAATATCACATGCGTGGATGTGATCGTCAGAGTGTGGTCTAGCCCCCTAATGAGTTGTTCCTGGTCAGCGGAAGTGTGCCAACTCCTCCAGCAAGGAATGGCAAAGCATAGCCTGTTACTTGGTTACACATCATTTAAGGATGTATATTCACTGAAAGGAGGTAAAGATTGGTGTAAACGTATGTTGAGTTACCTCTCAACTCCTCAGCCCGACCAAGACTGAGGCTTGTGGGGGTACACAGGGCCAGGCAACAACATCTCTTCCTTAAGAACCACGTGCAGGGTAATTCCATCCCCCACACCCTATTTCTACATATACCTCATTCTCCTCTCCCTCTTCTCAATCTGTGTTCAATGAAGTTACGTTGATGCTTAAGCTAGACAGAGTCTGGCCCCTTTTGGAGCCCCAGAAGGAATCCTGATGCGAATACAAATGGCTAATTATGTCCTGATCACTGGGTCAACTCACATATGCGGAATGTACAAAGGAGATTAAATTCTAAAATCTTTAAACCATCTGAATAGAACCGTGTGGCTTTCAGAGAATTTCCATATAAATGGTTCTAACTTTTGAAACCATGCTTAGATGACACAAGTTATAATTTCATTTTATCAATTAAGACAAAGACATAAACAAGGTACCAAGATATCGAGCGGTTTTATAAAGATTATGCAGCCAGGCGCTGACAACTATATAATTCATCAAGGACACGCTCCAGTCACGCAGCACCGAAGTTTAACCAAAACAACCAAAAACATTCAGATCAATGTGATACTCGTTCAAGATTCACATTTTCCAAATTCTAAGTTTGAAATGCATTACATTTACATAGATTATTTCAAAGATAAACCGCCTAGTCTCAGATACCTTTCTAGTTGACTTCATCTAATTCTTGAAAGCTACTGCTGAGTGGTTAAGGATTTCAAGGCACTAGGTAGAGTCATTTAGAAGCACTCAAGATAAAGCAGTAATCAAGTCACAAGTGAGGCTTCAATGTGTTGAGTTATTTGTCCCACCAATAAATATTTAGGAAATAATAAATGCCATGTACCTCGGAGATCATGGCATACAGACACATTTCCTGTCTTCTAGGAGTTCACAGTGGTTGAGAACCATAAACGAAGAGACACCAATATGGTGTGGTGAGTGCCAGGCTTGCCTGGCAGGTTCACCAGGTGCATGGGGAGCCTGTACCAGGAGCATCGGATGCCCAGGCTGGGCAGAGTTCCCTAAGCAAAGAGTGCTCACGATGTCTGAAGCAGGACAACTTGTCCCAGGGAAGAAAGGAAAGACTGGTCAAATCCTTGATGTTAGTGAAGCAGAACCGGACCATACAAGTTTCAAAATAAATTTTTGTTCCTTCCCTTCACTCAACTGCATCCCCACACTAGACACTCCTTATTCAGCTCAAGGTCATGAACTCTTGAAACACAAGTCAGGTATCTCTACCCCTCTCCACTCAGTTCAGAAACAAGTAATCCATCACCCTAGAGTGCTACCAAATTTGAGAATTTTACAGAATCTAGCCATGACTATAGGTCTTAGCCAAAAAAAAAAAAAAAAAAAAAATCAAGCAACAAGAAACCCTCCACCTTCGGGATGTCTGGGTGGCTCAGTTGGTTAAACGTCCGACCTCGGCTGACATCATGATCTGGGTGTTCCTGAGTTCAAGCCTCACATTGGGCTCTGTCTGACAGCTCAGAGGCTGGAGCCTGCTTCGGATTCTGTGTCTCCCTCTCTCCCTGCCCCACCCCTGCTAGTGCTCTCTCAAAAATAAACGTTTAAAAAAAGTTAAAAAAAAAAAAAAAAAAACAACTCTCCACCTTCCCGGACTTCACGGAGTCACTCCATTCTGATCCCGCAGCCCTCCAGCAATTACCCCACACCCGTTCTGAGAGTATCATCAGGTGCAGCCTTCTACCGTCTTAGGTATAATGAATACCAACTGCTTTGAGGCTCTAACAAACCAGGAGATACGGGGACAGAACCTCGCAGATTCCGTAACCCAGGTGGTACCACCGCCCACAGATAGCTTAGCACGTAGTGAAGACAAAACAGAGTTATCCTCTGAACTACTGGTCCATTTATCCATAGTGGCTGAATGCGATGTCCCCAAGTCACTGACAAAAGTAGCAGGTGTGCCCTCAGTGTTATGCCTTCATCAACATGGCTTTAAGTCTTAAACAGTGCATTTTGTCTGTTTCAGTATACACGCATTGAACACGGCATCAGGTTGACATCAGCATTTGCTGAAAAACAACTCCGTTCTCTGTACCCTCCACGTGGGGGATGCCAAGTTGGGAGACAAATCAGAACTAGCCTTATTCTTTAATGTCCCTTGTCCCGTTTCTGCCTGGTGCTGCCCAATAGAAACTGGAAAGCTGGACTGTAAATGAATCACACGATAGGCATTCATCAGTTACAGGTTGCATCTAAGCAGGAAGCCGAGAGTCGGTTTTAGGAGTCAAATTTCACCCCCGTGCATTTCTTTTCACAGATTCCTTTCAGCTTCCCTGACCGGTGTTTTTATGCTACTGTTTCCCTTTCCTTACTTTTCCAATCAGGAACCAGGGACAAAGAGGAAAAAAACAGATCATGGTCAGGGTGGAGCGATGTATATTCAAAGGATGCTTTGGGAACCAAAGACGAGCGTTTGTATCCAAAGACACCCTCTAACCCACCCCACCCCTCACCTATTGTCTTGGTGAATGTACTTTTTTTTTTTTAGAACATTGATGGAAAAACACCAACAAAAAAAGGAAGGAGCTACTTCTGATGGGAACTTGAGATTATCCTGAATGTTTTTAAGTACAAATAACCACATTACAATTTTACGGCTTAAGAAGGAAACAGGAATGACAACTGCGGTGAGCAGCCTGGATTGTAAAAAATGTGGAGCGCATTTATTTTAATTAGTCATGGCCTTGACACTAATTGCTCTCCTGTCACAAGTTCGCCTTTTTCCATCAGTAACATACTCGTCCTTTCAATAATGAAAAGGGAGAGAAGGAAAAAAATGTAATTTTTTATTCCAAAAGGTAGGACCATTTGTAACGCTAAATTATCAGCAGTCTCACTGACGCTAATGAAACTATACAGTCAGATCTAGACTTAGGAAATTGTTCCTTATTTCATCACGGAAGGATGTTCGATACCGTGATCTATTGTCAGCTCAATGCCTTAAGAAGGCAAGGGGTAAGGGTGGCCTCCCAGAAGCACAGAGGTGTACGTCCCCCCATCATCTGTCACAAGCCCTGGGGTAGAGTCACAGCTCAGTCAGGCTGTTCCAGGAACCACCAAAGCAGCAATGACGGCAGGACTCATGCCGGACGTAAAATACACTGGCGCTGACTCAACACAAAAACGAAAACGGGGGCACCTGGGTGGCTCACTTGGTTAAGCATCTGACTTCAACCCAGGTCATGATCTCCCAGTTTGTGGGTTCAAGCCCTGCGTCGGGCTCTGAGCTGATGGTGTGCAGTCTACTTGGGATTCTCTTTCTCTCTCTCTTTCTCTGCCCCTCCCCTGCTCACTCTCTCTCAAAATCAGGAAGTAAACTTGAATAAAACATAAAATAAAAACAAAAGAGGGGCACCTGGGTGGCTCGGTCGGTTAAGCGTCCGACTTCAGCTCAGGTCATGATCTCACAGACCATGAGTTCGAGTCCCGCGTCGGGCTCTGGGCTGATGGCTCAGAGTCTGGAGCCTGCTTCCGGTTCTGTGTCTCCCTCTCTGTCTGCCCTTCCCCCGTTCATGCTCTGTCTCTGTCTCAAAAATAAGCATAAAAAAATTTAAAAAAAAATTAAAAAAATAAAAATAAAAATAAAAACAAAAGAAACTATTCCATTTTCTCTAGAAACGTCCGAAGGTAAAATGGTTCATTCTTCCTGGTAGATAGGAGTTGTTCTGTTGTGTTTTGTTTTGTTTTTTAACTTTGAAAAAGACGCCCCACCTAGGCTTCCATTTAAGAGCAGAAGCACACACATTAGCTGGTGCTTTGAAATCAGATGGGGGGCCATGTCCACGGCCGCTCAGACAGGCCCCAGGGGGAGGGGAGGACAGGCCTTTGCTGCATTTCCTCTACCAGGAACCCCCACAGGGAGTCGGCAGGGCAGCCAAGAGGATGACCGCAGGATAGGCAAAGGGAGAAACTTGTCGAAGAGGAGCTTCAGCCAGAATGTGGGGGGAATTCACGGAAGACAGCCCAGCAGAGGTAGGCCTCCCGGAGCACAGCCACAAGTAGCCACCAAACACAAGGAAGGGTCAAGAGGGATGGAGAGAGAGTGAGCCCGGATGACAAGGGAGCAAACACCAAGGTCCACCCTTTCCACAGAGGGAGCCCCTTCAGGAGAGAGGGTTTCACTCACCTCCTGCAAGGAGCGGTGCTCTTCCCTTTCATTGCTGGCTTCTTTTCAGTGAAAAGTTCACATCACAGAATTTTCTGCACATTTATAAGGTGGTTACAAACCAAAGAAACCCTGATTTTTTCAGGAAGGCCCGTAGCAAAGGAGAACTCACAGCGTTCAAAGAGTGTGGCCTGCCAGAAGCAGCAAGGAAGCTGTTCTCAAACCTCAGGTGGGGGCTGGGTGGGGGGAGGGGAGCTCACCTGAAGGCTTTTTAAACAGATCGCTGGGCTCCACCCCCAAGGGGTCTGAGTCAGGGCCCAGGACTTTAGGTACCTAACAACCCCAGGTGATGCTAATCGATGCTGCTGGTCCAGGCACCACATTTTAAGAACCGCAGGTCTGGGGCACCTCAGTGGTTAGTCAAGTTAAGCGTCCAACTTTGGCTCAGCTCATGATCTCACAGTTTTGAGTTTGAGCCCCGAGTCTGGCCCTCTGCTGACAGCCCGGAGCCTGGAGGCTGTTTCAGATTCTGTGTCTCCTCCTCTCTCTGCCCCTCCCCTGCTCATACTCCGTCTCCCTCAAAAATAAATAAACCTTTAAAAAAAACAAAAAACACTGGTCTCACCAAAAGAATACCTTCATGTCTAGGTTTCTAACTGGACCGTGAGGAGCAAGAACAAGGAAAGTATATATACTTTTATGCCTTTTCAACGTATTCAAAACCTGTGGAAAAAATCAAGGGGCAATTTAATTGGGATAGACTGGGGAGGTTTTTGTTGTTTGTTTTCCACAACAGATTAATTCTATTAGCAAGGGCCTTAGCGCTTTGCAAACTGAAATGTATGTGAGAATCACCTGGTGACCTTGCTCCAATGCAGATTGTGATTCCATAGGTCTGGAGTGGTCTTTAGTTTTAACCCTTCGTTGAACAGGTGCCCAGGTGATACTCATGCTGCTGGTCCAGAGACGTCACCGTGAATAGCAATGTCTTACTAGTTTATCATGAGAAGCAGTATAGCCCTGGGGGGTCAAGAGTGATGACTCAGGAGTCAAGCTCATTAGCTGTGTGATTTAGGCAAGTTACTTAACCACTCTGTGGCTCAGTTTCATCTTTAAAATGAGAGTCCCTGCCTACAGTATTGTGAGGAATTAAACAGGTTAAAATGTGTAAAGCACCGTGCTTGGCATGGGTCCGACAGAGAAAGGGAGCCCCTTTGCTGTTATTAAACCTAGTATATATTTGCTTTTTAAAGTCTCTTTACAGGTGCTTGAAATGAAGCAGTTCTCCGTCAGGATGGGAGGCAAGTGTCTTCAAGGTCACATATCCGACTTGACTGAATTCCTCATCTGTCTGCTGCATTATTTTTATTTCTTAAGGCTGTACAATCCTGTCCCTGAAGATCTCAACAAGCCTTCTTTTTTTTTTCTTTCCCCTTGCATCCAAGGCAGTACTGAACTAAGGTGTGTGTGTGTGTGCAGGGGTTCAGGTGATAAGAAAAAATATGTAAAAGACTTTGCCTAATGTTGCAGACATAACCGGTGGTGAATGTTCACATAGAAGTACTTTCTGGTTATGTCTGTAGCATGGGATTACAAGGATTCCTCCCACTGCTGAAGATTTCTGAAGAACAAAAGCGCATAGAGACAGAAGCATACTTTCTTCCTCTCACTATGTCTGCAGCGCCCCCCCCCCCAACACACACCCCCAGTGGGGAAAATGGTGCTAAATTCTGCTGTGACTACTCACGGGCGTCCGGCACCCGCCTTTGTAGTCAACCATTAAACCATAAAGTTCTGGGCAACTGGAAGGAACTGGCTGGATATTTATGAAGTAACACAATCATTTTCCATGAACAATATAGAGAGATTTTCAAGGACCCAAACCATGGCTGTTATGACGGTACATTTTGCAATGCCGGTCTGCTTCCAAACGTCAGCCTTGTAAGATTGTTTCTGTGAGCCTGTCAACAGTTTATTGAAAGGGCAATCTGGGATAATTGCAGAGACCCGGAGCCGCACCTGCTGTAATTTCACTCTTGGCTTTGGGGAAACAGCCTCTTTCAAAATGTCAACATAACCGAAGTGCTCTGGAACCAGTGGTCTTTTTACATCTACACTATTCATACTGGAGACCATGAGGGAAAGGCACACATAGACACACTGAGACAGTGGGTGACGGAAAGAACGGAGATAAAGCCTGTTTTTTTTCAAATACTTTTTATAAACAGAGAGAGCATTTGGCCCTGAAAAGAAAGAGGAGATTATGTCAAAAAAATAAAGAACTTTGAACTTGCCCTCTGGAACAGAACACAGGAATTATTATGCGTATCTTAACTACCACGCTATCCAACAAGGCTGAGAAGCCACTTCCAATATGTTTGGGATATATGAAATGCCTTGCAAGAATTCCAGAATCTTTTTTTTTTTTATTTTTAATGTTTATTTTTGAGAAAGAGAGAGACAGAGTGTCAGCAGGGGATGGGAAGAAAGAGAGGGAGACACAGAATCCACAGCAGGCTCCAGGCTCTGAGCCGTCAGCACAGAGCCCGACGTGGGGCTCGAACTCACAGACTGCGAGATCATGACCTGAGCTGAAGTTGAACATTTAAGCAACTGAGCCACCCAGGTCCCCCAAGAATTCCAGAATCTTAAAGTAAATGCTACAGTTCTGGGGATGACAGGTGTTCTCTCCAAAGCCTGTACATTTGCTCTTACGTTATGTCGGTTTCATGCTATGGCACATGTCTCAAATGAATAAATAAAAACAGGCTATTCATTGGGTTTAGGAACAAAATGCAAGACTTTTGTAAATAACCGAAGAGAAGCTTAATGATCCCCCCAGTAGAAGAAACTTCCTATCCTTCTGTGGACATGTCACACAATCATTAGACAAGCACAGTGTCTATCATGAAAATGACTTAGGTAAAAATCAGCTCACCAAACCAAGTCAATAACAGATTAGTTTGAAAAACCTTTGACACCTCTTGGGACAGACTCAACAAAAGGGACCAAAAATAATTAAAAGCTGCCTATGATTTCATAAGTTACTTGGTATCTCAAGACTACATAAATTTTTGCATGATTATGTGCATAAAAATATTTCTCATACCTTAAATATATGCATTAAAAAAAGATATACTCCTACCTAAGAGTCATTACAAATATGGGTGTTAGACATATCTTTTTCTTCCCCTCCCTCAAACTGGACATAAGCAGATTACTTTATAAAGGCAAGAATACATTTTATGCATTTTATCCAACAGGAAATGGTAAAATAAAATCTTCTCTCAACTCCAGCAATGGAGAATAGGGAAGCATCTGGGAGATCTCAGGGGTGGGCAGGCAGCACTCTATTTTTTGTAAAGTAAATAAATTAAAAATGTGTGCACAGAATTGATTCACAAGTAACTTTTCAGAAATAAAGGATTGCATTGAAAGACATCTATGGCATGGTTTTAAATATATTATCAAAAGCTTATTATTAGACTAAAATTTTTGCCTTTATTACAAATAGACCAAACCAAATATATTTAGCAAGACAAGTGTCAGCACGATAACTATGGATTACACCTAACACACATTGTTGAAAAGACTCTTTGACGATGACTACATCCTGGTCATTCAAGACCATATCACTTTATTTTCCTCTTCTGTAGAATGGGCATAACAAAATGCCATATTTCTCTCAATTATATCAGACAATGAATGTAAAAGCACTTGGAAAATTACCAGACACGATACAAACACGAGGTAATTAAAATGCTTGCTAACCATCCCCTAAGAGCTTACATTGCATATGCCATGTATTTTGCACAGGCTCCCTCATACATTTTTCCTGTCATCTCATAACACCTCCAAAGGTGGGTCCCATATTTAACACCTGAACCTGGCGAGAAACTGAAGATGAAAATGTACAGACAGAAGAGTTTCCCTTGGAACGAGCACCCAAATCCTATCCCACTCATGATGACTGTCCTTTTCATTTTAGTAGAAAACCTGATACAAAACTTCGATTTGCTGAGAATTTTCAACACGGGGGACTATGAAGAAAGCAGTAGGGGAAAGGGAGGCATGTAGGCCCCCCTGTGATGCAGTACCTGGTTCCCACTCCGTTTGGCTCAAAGGTGCGAGAGGGTACCAATGACCGCTCATTTAAAACCCTCCCCCAGCAGCAGAGAATTTACCAAAAAAAAGCATCTCTACTTCGTACAATCTGATTACACATTAAGTTCTAACGTTTCCGAACAAAAGTACTTTTTCTGCAGACGACCCAAGCTGCAGACACTGGGCAACGCGACATGACATAGCAAATCCCCAAAATCAATAACTGGGACCCGGCTGAGGCAGACAAACCACGATGGGACACAGTCACGGGTGGCTCTTCATGAACAACAGCATGCAGGGCACGAAGCCGGGGGCGGGTGCAAACCATGACAGACCCCACAGGCCACAGCTGTGGCCAACAGCCAGGAGACATTACAGACACGTGGTCTGGAAGAGCAGTCACGTCTGTTCACACAGGAGAGAAGGCCTTTCGAGGATGCAACAGGTCACGTGACACAGTCAAATGGCATCACATGATTTGGACTCACTAACAGAATTTTAAGTTAACTGAAACATACTGGGTGGTGATAGAAAAGAAACATCTTTGGAATCAGATATACCTGGGTTCCTATGCTGATTCAATCACATTTAAAAGGAGTGAGGTATCCAGGAAAGTCTGAATTAGCATTTGGAGTCTTGGCTGCAGCTCCTGTCTCCTGGGCGGGTATATGCATGAGCTGATCCGCGTGGCAGAAAGGGGACCCGTGACGCGTTTTATGCATTGTCACCTAACAGAAAGTCTGAGGAAGGCAGAAGTCCCTGTTCTGCAATCAGGACGGCCGTAGAGTGCCAGCTAAAGTATCAGACTATGTCAGGAGATCTTGTAACCAAGCATCTGACAGGACCAAGAGGACATAGCACCTGTCTAGCAAATGAACAGTGGAACTCAGAAACATGTCACTAAGGACGATTCTTTGGTGGAAACAGAGGGCAAATAGTAGACTGCCTGCTTAAACTATGGATCCCAGACAATCCTAGTCTTTGCTTACAGGCTCAGTTCCCCGCCCCCTTCTCCGCCTTTCTCCCAAGGGACCCGAAACACCTCTTTTCCAATGCAAAGAGAAGGCCAACCGTCTCTTCACCTTCATGTCACAACACAATCTGTCAAGATTCCCAGCCTATCCCTAAAGAAGAGTTGTGGCCACTATTTCACAGAATATTATTTCACATGCGCTCCCCTCTAATGTATTTCCGTCTCGATAGCTTCTGTAAGGTCAGCACTGTCCCAGGGATATGGAACTGATGGTTACCTCGCTTGTCCTGATACTAGCCAAAATAAGGAAAACATTTCCCATGGATGCATATCCCATCAAATTTACAGCTAGAAGATTATTTCTGGCAATCTTCAAGTTGCTGTTTTCCCCGCCTCCGGACACAAAAGATTCAGAAAAATGGCACTAGGGCTTCCTATCAACCCATCACGTGTTTTGGGACGAAATTAAAAAGTAAGCACACCTCATACTTCTTTCCATTTTTGTCTATTCTTTGAAAATTAGTATTTTCCCTTTACCAAACAGAAAGCTCCAATCGTCTCAGCAACACAAAGTGAGTCACTGGAACAGCGTCCTCTGGGTTCTGGAGCCTTAGATGCATGCAGACGGAGCATGTCGAGTGAGAGCACAGCACCTGCTGGTGGTCAAGGGACCCAGAGGCAAGAGGCAGCGGGCAACAGCCTCCCCCGACTTGGCAGGCAGCCAGCGGTCAGAGCATCACCAACTGACTGCTCCAGGACCCAGAGAAACATACCAGGGATGTCTGAGAAGATCTAATGTGGGAAACACCACCAAATGTGGGCTTTCGTGCCTGGTATCAACTTGTGTAGCCTCACACACTATCAAACCCTGGAAGATCCCGGGTCTTGTCTATTAAGTTTTTGCCATGAGCAGGCTACGTGACGGTCCCCAGAGAAACTGAGACAGTAAAACACAGGCTTGGCTGTGAACACACAGAAGGTACAGCAAGAAAAGCCATACGTAATCAGACAATTAAAACAGAACCACCACTAGAAGCCATCGAGATGTCTTTCAATAGGAAAATGGATAACTCAACTGCAGTCCATCCAGACAATGAAATATTCTTCAGTGCTAAAAAGAAAAGAACTATGAAACCGTGGAAAGACATAGAGGGACCCTGTGTGCATCTTACTAAGTGAATCTGCAAAGGCCACATACCATAGGATATGCTGGAAAAGGCAAACTATGGAGGCAATAAAAGGATCCGGGAGATTCTGCCAGGGACTGGGAGGAGGGAGAGGGGAGTACGTAGAGGGCAGAGGACTTTCAGGGCAGTGAAACTATTCTCTGAATCTGTAATGATGGACACATGTCATTTTATATTTGTCACAACCCATAGGATGTCCAACACCAAGAGTGAGCCCTAAAGTACACTGTGGACTTTGGGGTGATAATGATGCCTCGGTGTGGTTTCATCGGTTGTAACAAACGTGCCTACTACTCTGGTGGGGCACTTTGACCCTGGAGGAGGCTGTGCGTGTGTAGGGGCTGCGGGTACGTGGGAGATCTCTGTACCTTCTGCTCGGTTTTGCTGTGGGCCCAGAACTGCTTTAAAAATGACTATTAAGAAACAGAACCTTTTAATGATAGAATCGCAGCATGCTGTGTGAACACACAAGACAGAGATCCTGTTTTGCAGGTACAAGAGGATGCTTTATGGCAGGGAAGGTTAAGAGCGTTCCCAGTATATGCAAGGTCGGTCCTTTTCCACCACCAACCTGAAGGTCATGTGCTTCCTCTTTAAAATGGGCACAACAATGCACCCCGTGCCCATTACTGTGAGGGTGAAAGATTACATATATAAATCACATGATAGCGTCTGGACAACAGACACACAAAAAGGTCCTCACCACTATCTTACTGATGGTGCACATTGGACTCTCATTGTTATCAGTTCAGAACAAAGCTGTATAAATTATAAATTGATTAACTTAAAATGAAATTAAAATATTCGACTTGCCCTTTTGAGAATATTAATGAGCTAATTACAAGATTCACTGAATCACGACTAATACTTGTTTTTAAAACAATTAGTCGTTCTGCTAAATCGTGACGCCTCCGTGAAGCATCCGATATGCTCTACGGCAAATAACTGAGACCACACCTACTCTCCCTTCACCCTATGGACCTCTAGATTTTAAACGTATTTTAATCAGAAGTTATTCAAGTAACCATTCATTTGCTTTCCTATTTAAGATGAAAGAAATATTAGTTTATCCTGGGCTTTGTGAAGGAGTAAAAATGGTCCTCAGGCACCCATTGGTACCTCCGTATCTTTCTGATTCTAGAAACTACCCCTATATTTGTAGCTATTAAATTCTGGGGTACACACACCTTAGCCAAGGGGGTGTGCATTCTGAACTTTCTCTAATTCTAGAAAACCACAATAACTAAGCACTGTGACAAGATACAGGTACTGTGGTTCTTCCTGACAAATAGACAACGACAACTTTTTTACATATTTTCCTTTATATTTTAGGAATACCTTAGAAAATAATATTTATTTTTAGTGTATTTTTTTAACATTTATTTATTTTTGAGAGAGAGAGAGACAAAGCATGAACGGGGGGGGGGGGCAGAGAGAGGGAGACACAGAATCTGAAGCAGGCTCCAGGCTCTAAGCTATCAGCACACAGCCCGACGTGGGGCCCGAACTCGTGAACTGCGAGATCATGACCTGAGCTGAAGTCGGACGCTTAACCAACTGAGCCACCCAGGCGCCCTGAAGGTGAGTATTAACCAAGATTCCATCCCTGGGTAATAAACGTTTTACCTGGATTCACCTTGCTGTTTACTCAACACTCAGGGAGGTAGATACTGGTTACCTAGATACTCACTACTTGCTTTTTGTTTCACTGTGGAGACCAGCTGAGAAAAGCGGAATAACTTACTGAAGGTCACACAACAGGAGCACAGTTGCGAGTAGGCAGAAAGGAAGGAGCAACAAAAAACATACACGTTTGAGAAAATAATAAAGAACATGGAGGGTGACGGTGAAGGTAATAAGAAAGGAAGGGATAGAAATGCATGAACAACAGTCTCCTTAGCCACATGATAGGAGAGGGCGCATCTCCCCACAACATGGTCTCTCTTTTTTACCACTCCTGCAACCTGCTACTATATGTGTAGATTCAATGTGCCCAGGTAACCGGACCTTCCGCAGCGGAAGGAACTTCTCATCTTTGAGCACCCAATCCAAACATCAACCTACGTGACCTAAGTGAAGGTCCAGGATCTTCCTTGACCTGAACCCCTTCTAAGAAAGCAAGTTGGGGCATAGTCAGTTGAGCGTCCGAATCTTGATTCTGGCTCAGGTCATGATCCCAGGATCGTGGGATTGAGCCCCACGTTAGGCTTTGTGCTGAGCATGGAGCCTGCTTAAGATTCTCTCTCTCTCTCTCTCTCTCTCTGCCCCTCTCCCTTGCTCTGTGCCTGTTCTCTCATTCTCTCTCTCTCTCAAAAAATAAAAATCAATCAATCAATAAGAGAGCAAGCAATCTTTGAAGGTGCATGAACTCTTTCAGACCACCATGGTATTTGCACACTAAAACAAGTTACTGGAAGGTTTCTTCGTCATTTTACACAAAAGTTACAGTTTGGAATTGTACTGTCATGGATGATAGGGCAGAATACCCAATACCCCCTGCTTCCTGGGGACAGCTTTCCACCAGGCAATTTTTCTGGATAAACACGTAATTGACATCCACTTACCTAGCTACAAAACAGTCTTCTGAGATTTTTTTAATTATATAAAATGATATATCATATCAGAATATCAGTTGGGGGGAAAAGTATGAAGAATAAAATGAGCACTTGAAGATATTAACAAAGCAAAATATTAAATAAATTGAAAGCTTAGTCACTAGTAATGTAATTCTCAAAATCAACCAAACATTAGTGTTTTAAAGGGTTTATCTCAGGGGCGCCTGGGTGGCTCGGTCGGTTAAGCGTCCGACTTCGGCTTAGGTCATGATCTCATGGTCCGCGAGTTTGAGCCCCACGTCAGGCTCTGTGCCGACAGCTCAGAGCCTGAAGCCTGCTTCTCATTCTGTGTCTCCCTCTCTCTGACCCTCCCCCATTCATGCTCTGTCTCTCTCTGTCTCAAAAATAAGTAAACATTAAAAAAAATTTTTTTAAATAAAAAATAAAGGATTTATCTCAGATTTGTGTACTCCCCTCTCTATATTCATTTTATGAGCTTCTTAGGTACGTCATGAAATATACACATTATTGCTGCCTTGTATATACTTTAAACCTTCTTCTTCATGAAAGCATTTCTTTAGAAAATCCTTGGGACACAGCACTAAGGTAATTTTTGTGACAACTGCAATTTCTTTTTAAATAACTGCTTAAAGTATAAATGAATAACATTCTAAAATTCAAGTAGTGGGCAATTATCACTGATTTACTTGAAACTCTTTCATATGATAAATAACCACTGGCAAAACAATAATGAGTAAATATGAATCTGTGACAAGTAAGCATACCATAATTAAAAATTAAAAAAAATCCACTACACTTCTGAAAACTTGGTTTAGATTCATGAGAATTGTTTTTAATTTTTTTAATATTTATTTATTTTTGAGAGAGAGTGAGAGACAGAGCATGAGAGGGGGAGGGGCAGAGAGAGAGGGAGACACAGTATCTGAAGCGGGCTCCAGGCTCTGAGCTGTCAGTCAGCACAGAGCCTGACGCGGGGCTCGAGCTCACGAGCCTCGAGAATATGACCTGAGCCGAAGTCGGATACTTAATTGGCTGAGCCACCCAGGTGCCTCATGATTCAGTGAGAATTTAAAATTAAATCTGTCTTTTTGACTTTCGAATTTCAATCATTGGGGAAGGATGGTAAGGTTAGAGTACAATTCAGTTGCTCACGAAAGCTTACGTGGTTAACACTGGATGAGAATATAAGGGGAAAAATGGAGAGGTTTCTGCTTAATTTTTGTATTTTTAACACATTTCTAATAGATGCTCCCAGAAGAAAAAAAAAAAAAAAACACAGTGCAATATATCTCTTGTTAGGCAAGATGAGATAACCATTATAAAAAACAAACAACAAAACAAAACAACAACAACAACAAACGCTTTAAATCATGATAAGGCTACAACTTGGTCATGGGACCTTGGGACATAAATTAACATAACTGAGCACCTATTTACTCAATTGAGAAACAAGCTCCACTGCTCCAACACAGTTTTGGGAACGAGCAACTGGGAGAATGCAAAGTGCCTTGCACGTACTCCCAGCTGAACGAATAAATGTTGGTTCCCCTTCTAGTGACTAACAAAGTAATCGACTTGGCTAACCGCAAGAAGGCTGTGCTGTCTTTGCTTTTATCCCCATATCCTACTTATTAAAATAGAAATTCTTAGCCTGGGTTTGCCGATGGACATGAGGGTGAAAATGACTTTGTCTTTGAGAGCAGAGGCTTCTCTGAGTCCAAAGGAAAGAGCCCTGCATCACCTAGTTGTGTGTGACAGGTAAGTGACGTAGACTTTCAAAGCCTCAGTGTGCCAAACGTAAAGGAGCAGTACGATGGTTAATTTAATGTGTCAACTTGACTGGGTCACAGAGCACCCAGACACTTGGTCAAACTATCGCTGGGTGTGTCTGTGAGTGTGCTTCTGGATGAGATCGGCTTCTATTCCCTGGTGAGCGAGGGTGAGAGAGCCCTCCCCGGTGCCTGTGGGCGGCATCTAAGCCACTCTGGGCCTGAACAGGACGAGGCAGAGGAAAGAGAAGGGGACCCACTCTGCCCAACCACTCAGGTAGGACATCTCTTGACCACCACACACCCCCGGTTTCCAGGCCGTTGGATCTGGGATGGCACACACACCCTCTTCCCACCCCCCGGCTTTCCGGGTCTCCAGCTCTGAAGATGGCAAACAGTGGGAATCCTCAGCCTCCAAAGTCACGTGAGCCAATTCCTTCCAGTAAATTTCCTGCCTATCTACATCAGTGTCCTACCCTAACTAGCACAAGGGATCGTAACAGTGTGCTGTGGGAATTAAATGAGATGATCCATGTGATGAGGGGGCATGGGGCAGGCTGAGGACAAAGTATAGGCTAATAGCACCCTCCCCCCACCACCCCCCCGGGACATGTGTGATATTCCTCGGACACTCCCGGCTGCCCAAGAACAGGGAAAGGAAAGAAAGCAGATGGTTGACTGAGTCACATCACAGTCATGCAGGACAGGAGTCTCCTTCAGTCTACGGAGAACTTAGTAAACTGCAAGAAAAAGGCAATCTCATCCAGAGCCTAATCTCCAGAAACCTATAGACCTCATTTCCTGGAGCCCTAACATCACTCTCATCAAGATGTAAGGGGGTTTAAGTGCTTGCCACGGTGATGAGGAAAACTAAGGCAAATAAATGAAAAATTAAATTCCCTTACTGCCCACAGCCCAGTGACAAGTCCTTAAAACAGGCAGGGTGACCTCCCTCTAGGAGCTCAGCTGCCTCGATGAGGACACTTTGCTGGGGGCAAAAGGGAATCTTGCCTTAATATTATCCTGACCCCCTAGGATCCTGTGAGTCCCCTTAAATGCATAAAAATTCCTTTGTAAACCTCTTTATCTTTAACCCCCAAGTATATGCTGGCAATCGTCCTCCAAGCTTGAGGTCCCTGATATACATCTGCAGGGTCTCATGACTGAGGTTTTACTAAACAGTAATAAATGATGTTTTCCTAACGACAGCTAGCCCCTCATGGTCCTGGAAACCTCGCTTCCAAAATTCCTTAGAGACTTATGCTGTCCCTCACCCCCCTCCCAACCTGAAGGTATATAATCAGTCACTATTCACAACCTCAGTGCAGCAGTTTCTGCCCACAGGTCCTGTCCTCGTGTTTTAATAAAATCACCTTTTTGCACCAAAGACGTCTTCAAGAAATCTTTCTTGGCTGCCAGCTCCAAACCCCACCATCACCCAAAAACCCCATCAATGGCACATGATAGACATCTAATAAATATATATGGAGAATTTATAAACTCTCTGATATGTTATTATCTAATGTAACATTTTGTATATCAGTGTGTGCATGTTTCCATATGTGATGTATATAGGCCTGTGTGATTTATATGTCTATGTGTGTGTAGGTGTGTATATATGTATACATACCCTCCCACACACATACCTGTGTGTGTCTGGGCATATAATCATGCGTGTTTCCATAGCTTTTATCAGATCTTCAAAGGGCATCTGGGTTTAAGAGACCCAATTTCATAAAAAAAGGTAAATCATATTTAAAAATACACACCCACAGGGGTGCCCGTGTGGCTCAGTCAGTTAAGCGTCTGACTTTGGCTCAGGTCATGATCTCACTATTCGTGAGTTTGAGCCCCTCATCGGGCTTTGTGCTGACAGCTCAGAGCCTGGAGACTGCTTCAGATTCTGTGTCTCCTTCTCCCTCTGTCTCTCCCCTGCTCTCTCTCTCTCTCTCTCTCTCTCTCAAAAATAAACTAACATTTGGGATGTGTGGGTGAGCATCCAACTTCGGCTCAGGTTATATCTCGCAGCTCATGAGTTTGAGCCCCACATTGGACTCTACCGTCAGTGTGGAGCCTGCTTTGGATCTTCTGTCCCCCTCTCTCTCTCTGCCATTTCCCTGTTTGTGCTCTCTCTCAAAAATATATATATATATATATATATATATATATATATATATATATATATATACACACACACACACACACACACACATATATATATATGTATATATATATATTTAAAGTTTAGAAAGAAAAGAAGAAAGAAAGAAAGAAAAGAAAGAGAAAGGAAGGAAGGGAGGGAGGAAGGAAGAAAAAGAAAGAGAAAAAGAAAAAGAAAGAAAGGACGAAAGGATGAAAGAAAGAAAGAAAGAAAGGAACATTAATTTTTTTAAAAATACACACACACACACACACACACACGAAAGCTTGAGGGTACGATTTGCTCTGGTTTTGGTCCCTAAGCCCCCTACTCCAGTATAATCATGAAACTCATCATCATATACTTTATACAAAGAAAGTTTTTATGTAAAGCAGAAAGATGCCATTCCAATCACAAATCTCCCCTCCCAGAGCATGCCATATTTAAGCAGCTATAGAACTAAAGCTTCTAAGTCCCCTGAATTAGACTTAACATTCTCATTAATCAAGGATCCACGGGTCTATGACAATCTACATTTGCAGAGAAGTTAAGTTATAAGTTGTATATTGATTTCTATGTCATTTTTAATCAAAGAAGCTTTTAAGGAACTAGTTTACTTGGAATAACACAAATAAATTTTGATTTATAAAGATGAGATAAAATTTTGCAAGAAGGATCAAATAACAGAGAATCAAAAGCAACCTAAAAGAGGACAACTGACCAGGAAAACTAATAGAATAGCATTTCTATGCCACACTTGACTTATAATTTATAACCGTAACGTTCATTTGAGTAAAACTACCGAGCTGTATACTAAGTGAAAAATGATTTCATGTGGCCTCACATCGTATGTGAGTCCCAAAGCAGGGGAACATTAGATTGAAGTATCAATGAACCACCGTAAGTGACTTTTGTGCCTTTATTTTCTCAATCCTTCTACTTAAGGGAGGAAAGCACATTTTAGCCACCCGATCTCCATTTGCTTGTAGAATTTCAAAAGACGCCTTTAAAATTATTCTTATTAAGGTGATTAATTCTCACCCCTCTAGTCTGAGTTGATATATTACCACCAGAAACAATGAATTATTTGAATCTCCACGGCAGTGACTGTGTTTCCTTTGAATTGATATAGACCTGACATGTAATGCCGGAAGTTTCATGTTGTACACCCTCCCGATTGGGTATGTTTATATGCTGCTGCTGACCAGCACACCAGTGTTAGCAAACATCTCTGCCACGCCACATCCTTATTTCTATTTTGCAGTGGGAACATCCAAGATCTAGTCCCCTGGCAACTTTGAAGTATGTAGTGCAGTACTGTGGACTATAATCATGGGATTATATATTTAAGGAGAAACTTTAAGCTGGAGAAACAAAAGTGATATATGTGCTCTGCAAAAATCAATCAATCACAAAACTTAGAAGAAAAGTTTTTAAACGACAACAACAAATCAAAAATTATTTATATTCCCACAACCAGGAAATAACTAGTACTCAATTTTGTACATAATTTACCAGACCTTTCTCCTAGATGCATATATCCTCATGTTTATATATTTACAAAAATGGGAGGCCATTCATGCGATCTTTTCACCAAATATGGATCTAATTCATTCTTTTTAATTCACTGACGAGTAACATTTAGTTATTTTGTTCTATAATTTAAGAAATACTTTCTTCTTCTTTTTTATTTCCCAAGTTCCACTTTAAACAAAACTCAAAAACTGTAATGAATCTCCCTGGATATAGATCTTTGCATATTTATTTCCTTACAAAAAAATTCCATGGAATGGCCACATTAAAGGGTATGTACATTTTCAAGGTGTTTGATACATTTTGTCAAACTGCCTTTTAGAAAGCTTTGTCCATTCGAAAGCCAACAACAGGTGTATAAGAGGGCTCATCTGCTCTCCAACATTGGATATCACCATTCTGGTTAATATTTTAATCTCAGAGATAACCTGAAAAACCAAATGTCAAGCCAGTATTTGGGCCTTTTAAGACTGCAGAGAGCTTCTTAGTAGTAACAGGTGGGGGGAGGAAATCCATAGCGATGTAATAGACTCCATAATTTCTATCAGTTTTTGAGGAAATAAAGCATCCTTGACAGGGTTCCTTGGAACTAACTCTAGGGTCATTACTATAGTTACATGTGTGTAGAGAATCCCGAGAAGATTAAAAGCATTTCTGTAAACTGGGCAGAGAGAAAACCAGGCCATGAATCATTAATCCAGTACTCCAGGTCTGATTCTGCTTGGAGAGCCAGGGGTAGATGTATATTTCAGCAATTCTCAAGATAACAGCTTCTTCTCTTCTGACTGCCTTACACAGTCATACCTCATTCCTATGTGAAATTCAAGACTTGCATAGCTTATTTATTTTATGGTGTTATCTAAAACAACACTAGAGGCTGTGCACAGACATTTTAAACATGGACATTAATTACAAAGCCAGTTGGGGAGTAATAGCAAAAAAGGCTCCCTAAAGAATAAAGGTAATCCAATGGGCAATTAGAAGGAAAGAGGTGAAAAGAAACAGAGGTGCTAACTCAGGAAATAAAATACAGGAAAAATCCCAGTGCTCTATCACCCTGGTACCTTGGATTATCCTTTTCCCCCACATACATGTTTCTTTACAGTGAAAAACTGAGAGTTACAGTTCCTGCTACGTTTCATGACTTTTTTCGCTCACATGGTGATTTCTTAGAGAAAAGGAAGCAGGGTTTCTTAAACAGACCAACAACAAAAGCCTAAGAGGCTTAGCCCCATAGAATTTTATTTGACTAGTCATTCAGATTTCTTAGAGGCCACATTCTTTTGAATGTGCCAGATTGTTTTCCTTCATGAAATAAGTCCATTTGCAAGCATCCCATTTGAGGAGTGATTATTTCATAGGACATTTTTAAAAAGAGATGAAAAGGTTGTACAAATACGTTTATTTGGGAAAGACTGACACAACATGATTTAAATTTTTTCCCCCATTTCTCTAAGACCATCTTCCTCCATGAAGCCAGCTTGCTGTGTTTCATTTGCTATAAGAAATTTCCTTTAACTGATCTAAAATGGAAAACTGACATTGAAAAAGACATCTACTCCCAAATAGGCTTAATAGGGCATCAAGCCTTTTATTATTATTATTATTATTATTATCATCATCATCATCATTATTACAAGGTTGAGATCAAAGCAATAGGGCATAGTATTTGAAGACTTTTTAGCATGTGAAATCTTTCTTTGAAAAGCATGAATAATATGCTGAGGGCAAGAACCCTCCCAATATTAAATTAGAAATATCAACGGAATAATTGCAAATGATTTTTTTTAAATACAGTTTAATCTAAACATTTCAGATTGACTCAAACATTCTATTTTAGCTTGATTTCTACCATGTAGCATCCCCATAATTACTTCTTCATTTCATGTAGATGTAGCATGCTGGACAGCTGAGACTTGAAAAGATAATTGGTTCAGTTCCCTGCTTCTAATGCAGTAATTCTAGAATTTGAGTAAGTAAAAAAGTCACCCAGGGAGATTTCAAGGCCCACTCCACAGCATTCCCCTCCAGTGTGTTTAATGTGGGACCAAGACATGCATTGAGTGCAACTACCCAGAAAGCGTTTTTGTGCACTTCCTCCCAAATCACAGGAAGAAGCATTTGTTCTAATGGATATCCGACTCATTCAGAACAACTTTGTGAAAGATCTCCAAAGACAGGACTCTCCAAATCTTCTGGTACTTCATGACAGTTTTTTTAAATCCTGGGGATGGTCTAACATTTTTTTTTCTTATTTCCATCAAAAATGTCCATGGTGAATCTACGGGGAAGTCCACACATTAATAGTGTGGGCAACGTCGTTTTCTGATTTATGTACATGAGTACCTTTTCTTTACAGAATAGTTTACCTTTTACAGGCTTTTGACCATTTGAGCCACTTAGTGTCACTGGAATGATCCTACTCTTAAGCCGGAAATCTTGGGGCGCCTGGGGGGCTCAGTTGGTCAAGCGTCCAACTCTTAATTTCAGCTCAGGTCATGATCTCATGGTTCGTGAGACCGAGCCCTGGATAGGGCTCTGCACTGAGAGTGCAGAGCTTGCTTGGGATTTCTTCTCTCTCTCTCTCTCTCTCTCTCTCTCTCTCTCTCTCTCCAAATAAATAAATAAACTTAAAAACAAACAAACAAAACCCTCTGAAATCTCATACCATCTTTTCCTTTCAAATCTCATAGCTACTTTATGCCTCCCTGGAATTTCTGATGAGAATTCATAAAACAACTGGGTGGTGGTGGGGGGAATCCCAGGATTTTCTTTACAAATTGTGTTAGTCCTTGATCCTAGTGCCTATTGTTTAAAATAATACGTGACAGCACAAATCAAGTTTTAAATGTCTGGACAATTGGCATCACCGCCTCCCCAGTGTAAACTCTGCGATGTGGACAAGACAGTTGCTTTCCCATCCAAGCTGTCATTTGTTTCTGGGTGGTTTTTACAAAATATATAATCTAGCAATATTTTAAAGTACAACATATACCCAAAGAGAACTATGTATAAAAGAATTAAGGGATTTTTTTTTCCTGAAAATTTGGCCAAGTCCAGAGATAAATAAAAGCACTAAATATAGCTAACACAATTCCTAGTATGTGGAAGGCCTGGTATAGAGTGATTCCTAGCTAAATTAATAACTAAGAAGTTCTGCCCCTGGCTTTATCTTAAGAAGCTTTTTGTAACAGTGCCACACATATATGTTGGAAATCTGATTTATTTTTCCCCCATAGCAGGACAAATCTTCATTTCATGAGCAACAACTACCTTTTGTATTATACTCTGAAATTATGTAAATGCTGGATTAAATTATAGAGATTTTTTTCTAGGACAATGGTTTAGTGTGTTAAAAAAAAAGATTAAAGAAAATAGTAGCAAAATATACTGACCTAGGAATGAATCTATTTCTTGACCTAGGAATGAGTCTAAAGTGGATATAAGTATTTCTCAGTCATTAAGTAGTTGTTTATCGCCTTTCAGTTTTTCCACCCACATCCCATTTTCCTACTCCATGGCCAATTTCCCTGGGAGTACTTATAATGTCTTGGAAATCATAGTCAAAAACACTACCACCACTACCATGAAAAAGATGAAACTACAGATTTCTCAGTTGGTTTCTTAGTACATGTTTACCTCTAATAAAATGATGAAGGAAGATTAAAAAAAAAAGACTAGTGATTCAGAAGTCACCTGTTAACAGTATCATATGGTGAAGCATGCATGAACTTTGGAGATCATCCCAACAGTCTGATGTTTATGGCTAAGAGAACAGAGACCAAAACAAGTGATGGAACAAGCCTGTGGTCACAAAGCCAGTAAGCAGAGGTTTGTGCTGAAACACAGGTCTTCTGATTCTTGATGAAACCCTCTCTCATCACATCCTGTGTGGGAAGGCGATCATTGCAGAAAAGACTGTAAAGCCTATTTATTTATTTTTAAATTCCCAGCCATGAGACAACCTTAACTGTAAACTTGATCAAACTAAATTTCAGTTTTGTTGGAAGTTGGAAATATGTTTCGGCCATTAATATCATTATTCGACAACATATTACCTGGTTTCAACAGTTCGATCTGTGTGTGTGTGTGTGTGTGTGTGTGTGTGTGTGTTCACATTTAAAATTCTAAGTACAATTTAAAATCTTCCTGGGAATTCAATTCCACTCACTCCATATGGTAGGGAGGGGAGTACTGAATCTCAGCAAGCATATTGCTCTTATGCCAATCTGCACCCATATTCCAATCAGGGCATCCAAGAATCTTGTGGTAGGGGGCAGAATGCAGAAGAAGCCATGCTGGTTTGAAAGTTTCCCATAGGATCTTGATTACACTGTACCCAGTTGAGCACCACGTAAAGGCATCCTATGGATTCATTATTCCCAATAAAAAGTACTTTCGAGTAAATATAAAATGTCAGTACAAGTTGATGCCACAGATTACCATGAGATCCCCTCAATCAAGGAAGCTTTGTGTGGGACAGAAGTGTAAGATAAAGTCAAAGTCACATTTCTCTGATGACTAAATACTTCTCCCATTTGTGTTATCCAAACAAGAAGCATGCTACATAGCACGAATTCATAGAGACCCATAATAATCTCAGACCTTGTGAGTGACTCCTAGCTTCTAAGGATCTTAGAGAAGCTAGGGGATTCACTTGAAATAATGTCTCCTTAATCATTGTCTTCTGAAATATCCTCAACTACCACATAGACCATGGGTCTGAATCCCTGAGGGTCAACAGCATAGGTTTTTATCTGCCTCTATAAAACCACTAACTCAGGGAAAGTTCTTTTGGGCATTTTCTATGTGAAGCTTTCTTTTCAAAACACATTTCACAATTTAATTCTATTGGGGTTCTATGCTAATGTTAGAGCTAGTTTATATTTTAGAGAGACAGGAACCATGTATCTTGACGTTAAATAAGTATTTGAACAATATAACTGGCTCTCCAAAGGAAAACATTTTCTATGCTAAGAAAAAAGAACTTTCTCTTTTGTTGTTGTTTTTTGATGGTTGTTTTGATTGTTGGAAATTTAGAGGTGTGCATAGTAATATATAAATCAATCCTAAACAATTAAAATGATTTTTTTTAAATAGTGATAATAGTAATGCTACTTTGCACAACTCAACACCACCTGGCAAACAAATAAACACTATTTCCTTTAGAAAGCATCAAAATGCCTTCTCTTTACTTTGTTCTGATAAAGCATTTTTCACATCATCAGCGGAGCCCTTGGGTTCACAGACGGGCTACCAAAATACATTTTCTACAAAGCTCATTCAAGTAGATTGGCCAGCAGGAAGCCATGCGGCATCCCATTTACACAGTAAGACACTTTCCAATGCATAGAATACTCAGCTGGATACTCTCATTCATTAACACAACAACAATCATAACCATAATCCCCACCATCATAAAAACAGAGGCACAGCCTATGCGGGTATTTAATAAGATTTGATTGCAAGCAAAGATCCCGGTGGTAGAATTATTTTTAAAAGTACAAATAAAATAAAATAAAATAAAATTAATCTAATTAAAAACACAAAGGATTAAGAAAAAGAAGAGCAAATCATCACCAACGCTGGAGTTTCAAGGAAATACTTCGTGTTACAAGGAGATAATTGTTGAAATAATGGCTTCCTGTTGATGCTGGTCTCCATTTCTCTGACTCCCCTTCTAATCCAGTTTTTTTTATGAAAAGCCCAGCAACATGTTTAATACACGGATAACTAATTACCCGGAAGCAAAACTATAAAGCTGTTCTCTCTTTAAATAACCATTTGTTTGTATGGGAAGGGACCCGCAGCCCTGTAGTCAAGCAGGGTCACACTCTGGCACATCCACGTCTATGCTGACAGCCGGTGCTCACCCAAGCAAGATGAAATCAGAGCGCATAAAAGGGAAACATTTTCACATACCAAACAATGAGAACCACCCCAATTAAAAAAAATTAATTTTTATTTATTTTTGAGAGAGAGAGAGAGAGACACCATGAGCAGGGGAGGGGCAGAGAGCGAGGGAGACACAGAATCCGAAGGAGGCTCCTGGCTCTGAGCTGTCTGCTCAGAGCCCGACGCGGGGCTCGAACTCACGGATTGCGAGATCATGACCCAAGCCAAAGTCAGACGCTTAACCCACCGTGCCTAGGACGACCCCCAAATTTTAAATGGAAGGGAAACCTTTCTCTGAGAAACATTTTAAAACATGTGAGACAAAAATGAATACCCTGAATAAAATGTGCACATAGCAGGCAATGAGCAGTTGTGGAAGAGTCCTTCTTAGACAGTGGCTTGCGAGAAGATGGGGAGGTGTGACGGGCTGGCTGGGTGGGTAGGGCTCCAAGCCTCCAGCCCTGCTTGGGCCACGCTAGTTTTGCTCTCATTCATTTCATACACTGGACTTCCCAGGAAACTTTCCTTGGAAGAAAGTGCACTAATTAAAAACAAAAACAAAAACAAAAACAAAACAACTTTGAAAACTGCTGTTTTAGAAAAATCTTAATGGGCCCAGATAGATGTTTACAATATATTCAGTGAGAAAAGCCTAATTTTAAAATTGCTTGATCCCATTTTTATCATAGACACACAGAGGGATAATTACCAACATCATCTTAATAGATTATTTTAGTTTTAAAAAGGGAATAATCGTTCCAATTTCCTACAATGAGCCTGTATTGTTAATGAAGTTTGTTTTTAAAAGTTTCTAATAATACTGGAAGATCTATTTTACTCTACCCTCTCATCACCACAGCTTGTTGAGAGAAAGCTGCAGTAAAAGGCTCTTCTACATAGGTCTGCAATACTTTTCAGAATCAAACAATAACGTCACATGGGCGCAGAGTTTTAGAGTCTGCTTTCTGGAAAGCTTTCTAGGTACTACATTTAAAAAAAATCTTTTTAATGTTTATTTTTGGCAGAGAGAGAGAGAGAGAGAGAGAGCGAGCATGAGCAGGGGAGGGGCAGAGACAGAAGGAGACACAGAATCCGAAGCAGGCTCCAGGCTCTGAGCTGATAACACAGAGCCCGACACGGGGCTCGAAACCACAAATTGCGAGATTGTGACCTGAGCCCAAGTCAGACGCTCAACCAGCTGAGCCACCCAGGCGCCCTGATTGTACATTTTTTAAAAAGTCAAACGTGATGCATTGTATAATCTTCTGGGAGCTCCACGTCACTTTGGATTTATGGATGCTTGCAGGGTAAAGGATAGTGTCTATAAGACAAATATAAAGGGACAGGTGTCAGATTAAAATTACTACCCAAATCTCTCTGATCACCTACTAGGTTGTACTCTATAAGGCACAGTTAACATATAATAAAAATATTAACAGACTGAGCATTTCCAGGAAGGCTGCCTAACAGAAATACGGTGCAAGCCAAAGATGTCACTTGAGATTTTGTATTAGCTACATTAAAATAAAAGAAAAGCGAAGTTAACTTTAATATCATATTTAACCCAGCGTATCTAAAAGTTACCATGGGAATACATAATCAATATGGAAATTATTAAGATATTTTACATTTTTTTTATATTAACTTTTGAAGGCCTGCGTGTATTTTGTACTGAGAGCACATCTCCACCCACTCCAGCCAGATTTCCGGCACTCAATGGCCACTTGGGGTTAGTGGGTACCATATTGGCCAACTCAACTCCACAGTATTGTAAACATATAAAATTATAAAGTAGCATCTTCCCTTAGAGAGGAGAAAGACATTCCATGTTTCTTTAACCATCCTGCGGCAAACACCTTCACGGACTTCCATGTGGAATGTGCTCCAGTCTTATCCACCCTCACTGTCTGTTTCTTCCTTCTCTTCAAAGCGGATTTGAGTTCCGCCAAATCCCTTTCCTCAGTTTCCTGCCCAAAAAAAGCCTTCCTGTCAGCTTGTCTAAATCTTTTCTGTCCCCAGTGCCCAACATAAATTCCATCACCTGTAAGAATATGTCCCCGTATCACTCATCATCAGGGACACGAAAATCAAAACTGTAATGATACATCACCTCACACCTGCCAGAAGGGCTAAAATCAACAACACAAGAAAGGGCAGGTGCTGGTGAGGATGTGGAAAAAGGAGAGCTCTCATGCACTGTCAGCAGAAATGTGAACTGGTGCAGCTACTGTTCGAGGTTCCTCAAGAAGTTAGAATAGAATTTACGCTATGATCAGCCATCTCCCTATTGGGTATTGACTCAAATAACACGAAAACACTAATTTAAAAGGATACATCCACTCCTATATTCGCTGCAACATTATCCACAATAGCCAAATTATGGAAACAGCCCAAGTGTCCACGAAAAAGATGTGGTGTATATATACAATGGAATATTACTCAGCCATAAAAAGAATGAAATCTTGCCATTTGCAACAACATGGATGAATCCAGAGTGTATAATGAGGCAGTCAGAGAAAGATACCATAAGATTACGATCGTATGTGGAATTTAAGAAACAAAACAAATGTATAAAAGGGGAAAAAAGAGACAAACTGAAAAACAGACTCTTAACTACAGCGACCGAACTGATGGTTACCGGAGGGGAGGTGGGTGTGGGGATGGGTGAAATACGTGAAGGGGATTAAAGAGTATGCTTATCATGGGGTGGCTGGGTGGCTCAGTCGGTTGAGTGTCCGACTTCAGTTGAGGTCATGATCTCATGGTTCACGAGTTCGAGCCCCGCATTAGAGCCTAGAGCCTCTTTCAGATTCTGTGTCTCCCTCGCTCGGCCCCTCCCCTGCTCATGCTCTTTCTCTCAAAATAAATAAACATTAAAAAAATTTAAAAAAAGAGTACACTTATGATGAGCACTGAATAATGATGTATAGAATTGTTGAATCACTATATTGTATACATGAAACTAATATAACACTCTATGTTAACTATACTGGAATTAAGATAAAAATAAATACATACACAGGGAAAAAAAGAACGTGTTTCTGATTATTCCACATGTCCTGTAGCACATAATGTCTATATCATTACTTTTGATGTTTATTTGTAGACTGTGCTGAATTCGTTTTAACTATTATTTACCTACTTTGAATTCTGAGGTTCCTGAAAATAAGGATCATGTTCATACTTTCCTTGTTTCCCTCCAATGTTAACTAGTAAAGTACTTTGAACATATTAAATTGAAACACTTTACTCAGTTTTATATATATATATATATATATATATATACTTACACGTATATATATATATATATATATATATATATATATATATTTACTACCTGCCTCTCGAAGGCATGATCCAGGATAGTTTAACTTGCTTTAAGAAAACAAACAGGGGCACCTGGGTGGCTCAGTTGGTTAAGTGTCCAACTTTTGATTTCGGCTCAGGTCATGATCTCACAGTCATGAGACTTAGCCCCGCATTAGGCTCTGTGCTGATAGCGCAGAGCCTGCTTACGATTCTCTCTCCCTCTGTCTGCCCCCCCCACCAGTACTCTCCGTCTCTCTCAAAATAAATAAGTATTTTTAAAAAAGAAAACAAACAAACCTAATAGATGCAAAGGAAAGGAAGAACGTTCCAGTACTCAAAACCATTAAAAGAAGAAGTGAGTTGGTCATGAGGATTTCATAATGAAAGTATAGAAGGAGAATATAGCTAGCTGTTTGTTTGGGGTATTTAAGGTATTTCTAAATGAGTGGATAGTTGGCTTTGGTGATGTGTAAATATCATTCTGATTTTAAGATTCTGTACCCAAGAATAATGTGTGCGTGTGTGTGTGTGTATGTGTGTGTATGTGTACATATACATATACATACATATATATGTATATACACACACATACATATATATGTATATATATATACACACACACATACACACATACACATATATATATGTACACACACACACACACACACACACACACACACATATATGGCTACACAAAAACTGCTATAGGGCAAGAGGCTTGCCAGGCTGTCCCTGGGGGTTGTTTCAACAGCAACAGATCTCCAGCATCTAATGTCTTAGATATAAATTCCGAAGGTGATTGCTTACTATATGCGACAGCGAAGAAAGGTTTACCTTCCACCCCTGTTCTAGCCATCAACAACATCTCCTTGTCTTTCCTGGTAAGAATGAACAACAACACAAGACAGCCAGCCAGCCATCAGTTCTCTGGATGGTAAATATTCATCAGCATTCGTCTGCTCCTGACAGCGGGTCAGTAAGGCCCCCCTTGCTTTAAGTGCCCAGGGAACCTGCAAAGCTTAACAGTCAAGAAGCTTTTGACCCCACATTGGCTTAAAATATCAGAGTTGGGAGGATCTAAAACAAATTCACAAGTTCAGAATCCGTTACCTTGAGTCGTAAGTGTTAAAATTAGCTGCTATTCCACACTTTAACCAAGAGAGAGATTAGTGCCAGTAGCTAATTCGTATGTGTGTGTATACAGAGTGCTAACTTTATTTCAGACCATGATGGACAGGGCTAACATTCCAAGTTGAATTGCATCACAGTTAATGGCACCTGTGGCGGGGGGGGGGGGGGCAGTACTTTTTTTTCTCTAATCCAATCCAGCATCATCTTTGTAAAAACACCTCAAGAAGAAACACCAGTTCCGGATGGTTGACCTACAGACAGACTTACACTTACATTATTTAAATAGCTTATCTGGGATTTATGCTCTCCTCTTTTAAAAGCTACTTGGAAGGGAGAAAAAAATCCTCTTTTAATGGTGGGGGATGGTAAGGCTGGCCACTTTATTAATGGACACTTCCTTTGTGACAGCCTAATAGTTCTGTAAGTTTGGCTGCTGATAGACTAAACACATAAACACAAGGTAGGAAGCCTCATTTGTCCCTGAATGCTGAAACACCTGAGTTCTAACCATGAACTGCCTCAAACCAGCCTTGTGTCCTTGCCAACTCACTTAGCCTCAGGGGACTTCAGTATCATCCAGTGTAAAGCCAGGGTAAGCCTCCCATTTCAGTGAGTGACTACTGAGGCCAGGCAATGAAAAAGCAGCTGGCACACCATGGGCCCCGGACAAAAATTAATGGACTCCTTGCCACTAAATGACAAATGGGTCATGACTCAGAAAATGTTCAGTAGGAGCTAAAGATGGAAACCAGAGTCTCACTGGAGGCTTGAAGAACTAGATCCAAGTCAGCACAGGGCCTAAGAGGATCCGGGAAGAGGTTCACTGAGTAAGACTCGCAGTAAAGAGTCAGAGAAGCAGGGGCCCCTGGGTGGGTCCACTGGTTGAGCCTCTGACTCTTGAGTTCACCTCAGGTCATGATCTCATGGTTTGTGGGATTGAGCTTCGTATCAGACTCTGTGTTGACAGCATGGAGCCTACTTACGATTCTCTCTCTCTCTCTCTCTCTCTCTGCCCTTCCCCTACTGGCTCTTGCTTGCATGCTCTCTCTCTCTCTCTGTCTCTCTCTCTCTGTCTCTCTCTCAAAATACATTTAAAAACATTAAAAAAAGAAAGAAAACGAGGCAGAGAGGCATAAGCAAAGCAAGGGAAGAGTCAGGCACCTGGGAAATAGATAAATTCAGAGAAAACCCAGAGAAGCCAAAGGATGAACTGAGCTAAGAATAGCCATTTGGGTCCAAAAGGACTTCCCATCCAGGGCTAGAGTGCCCTTTCCAATGAGCCAAGGGCTCACAAGAATCCTGAGAAACCTCAGACCAAAGCCGCAAAATTAGGCTTTAAAAAATAAAAACAAAAATAAAAACATAAAGTAAAATAAAATAAAATAAAATAAAATAAAATAAAATAAAATAAAACAAAACAAAATAAAAATAGCAGAAGAATGTCTACGAGCTTTTATGGAAAAGAAAACTTACCATGCTACCAGGTGCAGGTAGTAACTCAGAGAGTCAAAAAAACAAAAACCGAAACACAAAAAAAACAAGAAAATTCATTTCACAATTTACAGCTCCTATTTTTTTTAAATTTTTTTTCAACATTTTTTATTTATTTTTGGGACCGAGAGAGACAGAGCATGAACGGGGGAGGGGCAGAGAGAGAGGGAGACACAGAATCGGAAACAGGCTCCAGGCTCCGAGCCGTCAGCCCAGAGCCTGACGCGGGGCTCGAACTCACGGACCGCGAGATGGTGACCTGGCTGAAGTAGGACGCTTAACCGACTGCGCCACCCAGGCGCCCCTACAGCTCCTATTTTTAAATTTTTTTAAAGCGTATTTATTTATTTGAGAGTGACAGAGACAGTGTGAGTAGGGGAGGGGCAGAGAGGGAGAGAGAGAATCCCAAGCAGGCTCTGCACTGCCAGCACAGACCCTGATGGGGCTCGAACCCACACAACCGGGATATCATGACTGAGCCAAAAGCAAGAGTAAGATGCTTAATGGACCGAGCCACCCCAGAGTCCCTACAGTTCATATTTGAAAGACCATATTAATTGAAACAGAGTTACCCTCTGCCAGTAAATTCTGAAAAAAAAATATGCTTTTTTACTATGTCAGTTAGGACATATGGTTAATATGATTGTTAAAACTCTGAGCGACCATTTATTAAAAGCTCACCACGTGCAAGGCACAGGACTCTCTAAATGAAATCCAGACCCAGGTAAATTTTGCTCCCTTGGACCACGCGCCTGTTGATTTAATGAACAGGCCAGTGATTCTGAGGACAAAAACCAGTACTGAAACAAGAGAATATAACAGATCATCTTGTAGTGCCTGATGTGTACAGACAAGTCACCTTCACTTCTAAGACCTTGGGGGATAGCACTATTATATAACTGACTCTGTTAGACAGATGGGAACTAGATGATCTAAAATTCTTTTATGCTGGAATTTTTTAAAAAGCAATTCAGTAGGAATTGAGCATTTCCAATCCAAACAAATTAAAATCTCGAAATTCTCTTCTTAAATACCTTCTTCCATGAAATTGTTTCTGTCTTTTACCCAGTTTTTCCCAACCATATACATATATTGTGTTCACGTACTGGCTAAATACAACTATACGCTATAAATATATACATATTTTTAGTGATATAAATACACTATATCGAAAAAGGATCAAGGGCCCTTCAGGTGTAGGGTTGCCAGATAAAATATAGGACACTTACTTAAATTTGAACTTAAAATAAGTTGGTTTGCAACCAGCTGGACAAACTGCCATATTCCCAATAGTTCACTAAAATAGTATATTTTATTTATAATTTAATTAGGCACCTAAATTATAAAATTCCAATTATTTTGTTGCTGCTGGAATCAGTGTCACTAGTTTTTTTCCCTCAAGTAAGAGATGAGACATCTCAACGTTAGTATTTTACAGAAATACATAATAGGCATGTGTGAAATACTAAAATATATATACATATCTGTCCCCAATACCTGACACAGAACTCCTAAAACTCTTGTAAGTAGGGTTGTTGAGATAATCTTTTGCTCTAATACTGAGTCTTTGACCCTGGTTCCCAACACAGAACCCCTAAGACCTTTCTCATTCCGTGAGTGGTAGGAATGTCTGACACAGAGCTCCTAAACCCCTTCGAATTTCCTCGGTGATATGAATGCCTTTGGTTTTAATAACCAACCCCTTGTTGGGTGCCCACCTGGAGGTTGACCAGATAGACCAAGCCATGATTAGAAGTCGGGAACCTTCAGCCCCAACCCCCATCCTTTGGAGAGAGGAGATGGGCTAGAAATGGAGTCGATATTTGGTTACGCCTACATGATGAAGCCTCCATAAAAACCCCAAGAGTATGGGGCTCAGGGAGTTCAGGCTGGTGAACACACACACAAGCTGGAACCCCACAGGGACAGAAAACCCTTCCAGACCTCACCTCATAATAAGCCAGTAAATGTAAGTAAGTGTTCCTGAGTTCTATGTACAATTCCAGCACATTATCAACTCCAAGGCGGGAGTCATGGGAACTCCAATTTATAGCCAGTAGGTCAGGTCAGAAACACAGGTGAAAGCCCACACTTGCAATTGGCATGTGAAACACGAGGGGGACAGTCATGTGGGACGGAGCCTTTAACCTGTGCAATCTGACACTCCCTCCAGATAGATGGTGTCAAAACTGAGCCGAGTCGCAGGATACCGAGCTGGTGTCACAGAACTGCTCAGTGTGGAAAACTCACACATCTGGTGTCAGAAGTGTTGCCAATGTGTGTGAGTAAAGGAAAACACAGGAGAGTTCTTCTGAGACAGCATGTCACAGGCAGTGAAATCAAACACTGGAAAAAGCTCTTAGGCGCTGCTTATGACAATTGTAGCAACATTTAACTACAAAATCTGCTGGGTGCAAAGAAGGAAAACATAAGATTTTGTGAAAGTATAAACCTGGGTCGGGTTGCCAGATTTTTGCAAATAAAATACATGAGGCACAGTGAAATTTGAATTTCAGATACAGTTGGGGTGGGGGGGGAAGTACTATGAGCCTCTCCCACACAACATTTGAGATGGACTTATGCTACAAAATGATTTGCTGCTTATCTAAAGTTCAGATTGAACTGGATGTCCTGTATTATTTTCCGGTCACTTGTATTACTTGGGGGAGGGTGGGCTTTACCTAGTCTGAGAGCTCAGGAAAGGGAAGGGAACTGAGGAAGGGAACTAATTTGAAAGGATCGTGAATGATCTTTCAACGCTTCCAGAAGGAATAAAATGCTTTTAAAAATGACCCCCTGTGGCTGCCCTACATAAGGTCTGATGGTCTGTGTTAGCTGGATTCTAATCCACAGAGATTCTTCTCAGAGCTCTTGACACACTGTCGCTGTGATTTTTGGACTATCTTTCCCATGAGACAGTAAAGGCAGCAAACACATCCTTGCTTATGGTATAGCAAGAAGCCAGCTTACTTCCAGACACACATACCTTAAAGCATTAATAAACATTTTAAGTAAATCAGAAAATCATAAGCTGTATTTCACAGGAAAGCAGACCCTAGTCAAGAAATGCAAGATTGGTATAAAATTAAGTGTATTTAATCTCTATCAGGCCTACTCGTGATTTCACATTATGCCCACATGCATAAAATATACAGACGAAAGGGATAAATATGTCATTGGGGCACGGGTCAGTTGTGAGGCCACACCTGCAGAATTACGGCCAATACCTGGAGATTCAAAACCAAATGCGTATTAATCAGATACATTTTACTATGCTTTCAGATCAGATTCAGAAGCCCCTCATATAAAGTACTACAAACATTTTGAAAGTCACATAAACCTGATCAAATGCTGGAGATGGGCATCTGTCCCCCGGGGAGTTTAATATGACAAGAATTACAAATGAAATCTTTCGGGGTTTAGGAGAAATCTAGGGAAAAGAAATACTCGGGAGAGATCTCTTGAAAGGTCAACAATGGTGGTACCTACGTATTCTAATCACCTCTAAGCCTACAGTGTATAACAGCTGGAGAGGGTACCTTACATAGCAAGGAACTTGCTAGCCATCGCCGAAATTCATGTGTTGAAGCCCTAAGCCTCAATATAGCTAAATTCATTTGGAGATTGGGCCCTGTAGGAGGTAATTAAGGGTAAATGAGGTCCTAAGAGCGGGGTGCTAGTTCAATAGGAGTGATGACCATGCAAGAAGAGGAAAAGAGAGATCTCTTTCTCTCCACCCCTGTCCCACGAGAGGCCACGTGAGCACGCAGTGAGAAGGCTGCCACGGGCAAACCAGGAGGAGAACTTGCACCAGGACCCAACCACGATGGCCCCCTGATCTCAGAAATCCAGTCTCCAGAATGGTGAGAAAATGAATTTCTGTTGTTCAAGCCATTTAGTCTATGCTATTTTGTTATGACGGCCTGAACAGACTAAGACAGAACTGAAATGAAAGCAGTAAGCCTTTTTTCACGAATGCCAGCAACTACAACCTGTACATCTCAGTTCAATATATACTTTTCAAATGCCAATGATTTACTGTGTGTGTGTGTGTGTGTGTGTGTGTGTGTGTGTGTGTGTGTGTTGCATAATCTCATTTTTTCAACCCCAGACTGGACCCATTCTGCAACTGATGAAAGGCAGGCTGTTTCTATGCAAGTTCACTAAAACTTATGTGAAACCACAACAGGCAGTCACCATATAGTTTAAGCAAAAGTTAAAATGAGTAGTGAAATTTAAGTACATTTCCCATGCTTCCCCCTTACCAAAAAATTAGGCGTTGGACCAAAAATAATCTGAAATCGTGAAATATACACTTAAGAGAATGTTCACAAAGAACAATGAAAACTCTAATAGCATAGAACTAGATGCTATTTGGAAAATTCCAAGTATCCTTAGTTGCCTGAATGGTGGACCTTTGCATTTGCTCACTTATGAATCTACGTAAAGGTCCCTCAAAAAATTTTTCACCTACCTAAGTAATAGCCTATAATAGAGCTTATGATCTTCAAAAGTCTTGTCGCATTGTTTGCATGACCTGTGTTTTGGCTAAAACAGCCAGTTTAAGAGAGCAAAACATTTTCTAAGAAACAATCACTTCAAAGAAACATTCGGGTGGGGACACTCTTTCTTAAACTATTTTTTTTTCTTTTGAAAATGTTGACATACCATTCAGACCCACTTATATTACTCCCTAAAAGGATGAAATCTTGACCATATAAGCCTTTTAGTATAAAAGAATTTTTAGCTGGAAATCCACTCTTCCTATAGGGCACTGCTTTAAAAAACAAAATAAAACCTAACAGCCAACATGTTAAAAATATCACGAACGTTGCTCAGACCGGAACATTCCCTTCAGGACTCTTGGCATCTCTCATCTGATAGCCAGACTTACATGACAGATCAAATTATAAAGAGACTATTGTGTAATGAATACAGAATCAGAAAAGGAGACTTGGTTAGTTGTACAGAACATGTAATGACATCTATCAAAACAGATTGGATCAAACTGGATCAACTCCACCATTGAAACCATAATGTTTGGGGCACGTGGGTGGCTCAGTTGGTTAAGCGTCTGACTTCGGCTCAGGTCATGATCTCACGGTTTGTGAGTTCGAGCCCCGCGTCAGGCTTTGTGCAGATAGCTCAGAGCCTGCAGCCTGCTTCAGATTCTCTCTCTCTCTCCTTCTCTCTCTCAAAAATAAACATTGAAAACATTTTTTAAAATAAATACATAAAACTATAACTTTCAAAGTATTTTGACCAGACTCCCTTCTCTCTTGGATGGAGAGACTGGGTGGCCAAAATATTTGGTGGCTCATAGATTTTACCAAGTGAACAATTATCTTCCTGGAGATATACAATGTACACTTGGTAATCATATTATTGAACTTGAAATAACAGAAAGACAATGATACAGAAGGTCAGGAGTCCTGGCTCTGCTGTTACATACATCTCATACACGGGGGGTCCTATATGTTCCCGGGTGTATAATCTACACAATTAATGAGACGAGACTAGGTGATTTGTAGGTACTTTATGGTCTTAATGTTTTAAAATTCAAAGAGTTCTATACTGGAAAGATTCAGAGATTGCTTACCACTTGGTGTCAGTAATCTATTGAAGGTTTCTACAAACTGCCATTAACCAGGCTTACAGACCAACAAAATCAAAATTTTGGATTTATTGGGAATTATCTCATTTCCCCTTGTGTTCTTATGTCCTGACTTACCCTTATAACTCTGCCTGCAGACGTCCCAACGGGACCACTTGTGATTTTGGCAGAATAGGAGCAAAAAGCTGTCTGTGGGAAGCACACGAGGGCAAGTTCTGTCTCTGATCAGCGAGCGGCTTTCTTCTTCAATAGACCGACCCTTGAGCGCCCAGAGTCAAACTCAGAAACAAAGACAGACGCGGCCTGCTTTTTAGCAAAGGGAGTGTGCTGATGTCCATGCTAGGCAAGCACCTGTGCACTTACCCAGTCCGAGCTGACAACCGTGAACTGCAGCTGATATGGCTCGGGTCGAATTCTTTCCGTGTAAATTTGAACCACTTCTGAGAAATGCAAAAATCGTTTATTCTTTCCTTTCCTCTCTGCTTTGGAAAATGCTGACTTCTCCGGCAAGCCAAGACCCTCAATGACTACAGATGAAGTCACGGCACACAAAGATGGATACCTCCGCCTGTTGGCTACCACTGGTGCAGATCAAGAATGACAGAAGATGGGGACGCCTGGGGGGCTCAGTTGGTGGAAGGCCCGGCCCTTGATTTCAGCTCAGGTCATGATCGCAGGGTCACGGGACTGGGCCCTGAATCGGCCTCTGCGCTGAGCCTGGAACCTGCTAAGGATTCTCTCTCCCTCTGCCCTCCCTGTCTCCCGACCTCCTTCTCAATTAAAAAAAAAAAAAAAGAAGAAGAAGAAAAAAGAAAAGAATGACAAGAGATAAATAGTCCTTCAGAAATGAAGTGGTAAAGCAGACAAGCCACTCTTTGGGTTCCAACCGAAGGTCAGCGGATTAAGTAGCAGAGCATGACTTTAGTGGGAAAATTGTATTTAGTTGCCAGACCTACAGGGGCACACCTCGGGGGACAGGAAGAGGACTGACCATCAATGTGCTGGCCCCTTTCGCGCGGGAGTGAATGCCTTCCTGTGAGAGTGTGCAGGTGTTTACGAAGACCTTCACGGTGAGGCACAATCCCTGAGTCAGAGGAGGGAGCCCCAGCCAGAAAAGAGAACGGCCCCAAGGTCAAGGGAATATCAGGCCAATATGCAGATAACTGGTATTATTTTTTAATGTCAACTAATCTTGACCCCCCAGGTTGTTCACAACATCTGTACAGGTTGCTGATTTCATTTGCTTTGTACGAAACACCAGATGCCGGCACACAGGCCGTAGAAGCCTGAGTACGAAGAGGAACTCTTCAAAGGTGACCATTCATCAAAGCCAATACCAGAGTGTTAATATAAAAAGCTAAAAAATAAATGTAGGGAATAGAGCCTGACTTTAGGATCAGACAGATTTGGGTTTAAAACTGCTGTTTGAGGGCACCTGGGTGGCTCAGTAGGTTGAGCGTCTGACTCTTGATTTCGACTCAGTTCATGACCTCATGGTTCATGGGTTTGAGCTCCATATCAGGCTCTGTGCTGACAGTGCAGAGCCTGCTGGAGATTCTCTCTCTCTCTCTTTCTCATTCTTATTCTCTCTCCATGTATGTGTGTGTATATATATATATATATATATATATATATATACATGTGTATATATATATATATACACATATATATATGAATAAATAAACTTTTAAAAAATTTCGAAAAAAAACACTGCAGTTTAGTAGACATGAGATCACAGGTGAGTTACTTAATATTCTGAGCTTTTCTCCTGTCGGTTCTAAGATAAGATAATAGCATCTGCCTCACAGGACTGTTGTGAGAAATGATGAGAAGTAAACAAAGAAATGAACAATGGGAAGTCCTGGACTGGAACATAATATATAATCCATAGACATTCCTTCTCTCAACTTCCTTTAGCTAGGAAAAATGATGAAATGATGATATCATTACTACTTGTGTTTCTCTCTTCTTGCCCATATCTTCAAAATATCTCAGCACCATTAAAAATACCATATATCAGCTTATACTATGAGAGCATTCACCCAAAAAACACAAATGAATCACAGATACATATGTACGTGTGCATGCATTTGCTACTAAAAGGGAGGAAAGAGTCCCAGAAATATTTTCATGCCTCATAAGGTAGTTTGATAAGTTAACACAGGTAAAACGATTGTGAAAAATATTTTCCCAAGGATTAGCTGGGTATTTTCAAAATGACTGGTCTCTTAAATCCTACTTCCAGTTCTCATCGTCTTCAGAAGGTTTTGCTGACAGTTGAGAAAATGTACCTAATTTTCGTCAAACACACAACTGTCTTACTAACACTTCTATGGAGATAGACCGGTAAGAGTCTACTTGGTTACAAGGATGCTGCTCCCTTACCTGCCTGGAGGTTTGAAAATAAAATCTCAAAATCTCTTCGCTGGACCGCGGTGTGAAACTCCTCTCCGGTCCTTTTTCACAAAACCACGCAGGAGGTAGCTGTTTTGCAAATTACCTTTCACGAAGCTCTCTAGGGATCGATGTCCTTGTGTCAGCCCCCAAACACGCTCGATCTCTAAGACAACCGGAGGATCCGTGATTAATGCGACTTGGTATTTTTCCTCGCCTTTACTGTACCCATCAGCAGTGCTTACCGCCCCACTTGCAGTAAGTGGCTGCCTTAAAAGCTCAAAAACGTCTCACCATAAAGAAGGAAAGGGCATCTGTTTTTCCTCCAGACGTAACAAATGTTTGTCCCGTTCAAACGAGACAAATGCACGCAGAGTACTGATGTAGGAAACCAGATCACTGTTCTCCATAAGGGTGTGGCAAAATTAGACTGAGGGACCCTTGGGGCAACACCGTGGGCGGCGGTGAGAAGGGGTCCTGGGCTCAATCTTGGCTCTGGGTCTCTAACTGGAAACCAGACTTCCTAGACAAGGTGTCCCGATCCAGCGTGCAAGGCTCTAAGTCCGGGCTCTTGTACGTGAGGAGCTTCCTGACACCGGCTGTCACTCAGCAACCAGCGCTCAGCCCTCCTGGCATCAGAATGAGGACAGTAGAACCCACCTGACAGCGGCTGGGGCAATTACATGAGGATCTGTGGCCTGGGACATAGTAAAAGTGCAATAAATGTTAGCTTACGTATTTGTATAGTATCGTCAGTATAAGCACTATCACTACAACCATCGCTTTATTCTGAAGACAAGACAAAACAAAACTTGGGCGGCAAGAAATACACAAGTGGAGAAGTCCAGCAGGAAGAACGGGAAAGGTACGACGATCACGCGGACGCCGAAAAGAGCACCACAAAAATTAATCAGTTAATTAAAATGTTGGTTGAAGTCCCTTTTCAGCCGACCAAAAAGACTAAGGAGCCGTTCTCTAAATTGCGTCAGTTTTCATTCCGCCTAATACTCAGCACGATCGCAAGTCAGAAATCTCAAGCCTTTCGTTTGAATTTGCTGAGAACCACGCGATCTTCAGTGATTCAAGATCTGAACCTGGGAGGTCAAAAAAGGAAAGCACAGGTGGACGTATGAAAAGGAGATCAAGGTGTGGGGAGTACTGGCAGAGTAAGAGAGAGGGAGAGCAGAGAGGAAAGTGAGTGTTTTGAGCAGTAATCTAAATACAAAGAGATCCCACCTCGGGCTCCTTGGGAAGACTTGACAGAGGCAGGCGACAGACAGGGGGCCTCCTGGCCGCCTGGTGCTGGCTTCCCCTTGGGGATTGTCGCATGTGGTTATTTCCAAGCTGCTGCGCTCCAGGGAAGGTGGCTGAAAGGTGAGCCCTACACACGCAGGCAGCCCACCCGTGGGGAGTCCATCTGAGTTCCGGACTCCACCTCCAGGGGGCTCCCGGCACCCCCGTCTGGGGCCAAAAAACGCACAGCAGCCCTGCTCCTGTGACTGCCCCCAACGTCTCTCTCCAAACGGACTGTGCACTGAAAAGGAATCTGAGACGCGGCTCCTAACGAACGTCTGGCTGCTCCGGCTTTCAGAGCAAGAGGTGCCGGTCGCTGCGGCCTCTCCTTCCCCCAGAGCGCAGCGGAGAACCTTCCCGGCGGGTGTCCAATCTCGCAGCTCGAGTCTGCATCACTCTTCTCTGGGTGACCTCTCCACACTTTGGCTTCGCCTACTACGCGAAGACGTGCCGCCTCGCAGATCTCCCCCGGGCTCCAGGCCGAGATACGCTAAGTCCTTCCGGAACTTTCTCCCCCGACGGACTTCCTCCGCTTCCCTGCAGCTCACCCCAAACGCAACGCGACCCCAGGAAAAGGCATCACCCACCACACCTCCACCCTGCCCCTCCGTTCTGACCTCTTGGGGCATTACACCAGCTAACCAGGTCCAGCCATGGGTGAGAGTCTTAACCTCTCCCTTACTTCCCGTATCCGACTGGTCCTCAAAACTTCATTCTGTGTAATAACCATCTCTGTAGTCTGCAACTCTTTTACCCATTAGGAGCTAAAATCTCTAGATGACCATCTGTTTCCCAAAGTTCATGCAATTATAACTTCCAGGGAGACGAGTTTATTGAGCTCAGAACACCGATCTTTACAGATCACTTACAGTTCACTCCGTTTCTTCCTGCCTCCAAGCTCTTGATCTGTCACTGGCAGATAGCATTTTTGTCCCAAAGACCCGTTTCAAACAGGTCTTACGAGATTAGCTAGAAAGTTGGCACTGCGAGCTCCTGAGTTGGGAGTAAGAAGTAAGCACAAAGAACTTCTTTTTTTTTGTATTTATTATCTACAGGCTCAAATTAAATATAGCTTATAATAAGTCTGTCAGTGCCATTCTGCATAATTAGTCTGAACTCTGGCACTCGTAAGCCTGTTAATACAGAGCTGCCAATAGTAATGAATTGAAACGGAGTGCGTGATGCATATTTTCAAATTACAGCAATTGAAATATGCATAAAAATGTACAAAACATCACACCTGGATTGACTCAGTAATTTGTCCCAGTAATTATTTCTGTAATGTCCCTTTTTTTTCCTCTACAAAAGGTTTCATTCGGAGCCATACCCCCTTGTTTCCCAACATCAAATTAAAAATAACAGGGCTAATAAGTCACCTACACTAAGAAACTGAGCATTGCCAAGGAAGGGCTGTGGTGTCACGTCTGGGTGAGCAAGGGGGTCTAAGGGCTTGGGTCTGTCTGTATCTTCCCACCATTTAGGACACACGAGAAAAGTAGAGTGCAGTACCCGAGGCGGCTCTCACGTCTCACTCCTTTGGACAAGCCAGCTTAGCCAATGCGAAGGTTCTCAGCTAAAAGAACGGAGATAGCGTTGTAGCACTATGCATATTCTCTTGATTCGGGAAAACAGCACGGCGCGGAGATGCTACTCTCCTGTAGCAGGTTCCTACAGGGTGGTCTGGGGTCCACGGTGTACGCAACTATCTTCAAAGCAATCATAAGTCATGACGTGCCCTGGCCATGCTTATCCTCTCGCGAGTACGCAGTGGTTTTGCAGAAACTCCATGATCTGTGATATCACGACAGCTTGAACGAGTGCACAGGAGGATCCAGCTGTCTCCTATCAAGCCAGATGTTACAGCGATTTGCAGAACATAAAAACAATGCCACTCATCATAAAATTCTGTTTGGGATAAAGAATATTTCCCCTGAAAATATGTTATTAACTCTAATAGGTTTATTTTTTAATCATATAAATAAATAATTATTACAAAAATGTCCCCATTTTAGCTATCATCTATATAAACAAAAGCCTTCTGGGGGCCACAATAATTTTTAAGACTGTAAAAGCCTCCAGAGATCAAAAAGATTGGGAACCACTGTGCAAGTGGCTTTTTGAAGTGTGCAACTTGAGCAGAGATTAAGGATTACATCCTCTGTGACTGTCCTCTGAGGTCCTTTTCCAGCTTTCCTTTTCTTGGCTACAAAACTCCCCTCCTGTCTTCCTTGACCTGGCTAAGTCAATTCAATTTCCAGTTAAATTAATTCAACAGTTATTTCCTCGGAGGCCGTTAGGAGCCATACCCATGGAGATGGGCACTCTTGGGGATCCAAAAGCTCAAAGAGGTTATAATAACCCGAGGAGAGACGTCCACATGGCAAAGATAGACAGTGATACAGAGTCATAAGTCATTCAGTACCAGAGTGAATAACACGAACAGTGAACACCGTTAGCTTTGAGAAGAGGGCAACGTGGCCAGGGGCTTGGGAGGACAAATCTTTGTCACCGAAGCAATGTCCTTATTTATCCGTTCTCTATCTGTTTACCAAATGGAAAAATGCACACAGGGTGAGTAGAAAAACAATAAACAGACAATGAAATTGGGATGCACAGAAAATATGAGTAGAAAGGTAAAAAATGAAGCCAAAGATGAAGCTATAGTAATAATAATAATAATAATAATAATAATAATAATGTTGAGGTCTAGGAGCAGTTTCATAACCTGCAGGGACTGGTGCAAAATGAGAATGCAAAAAATTAGGTATTTGAGGATAGCAACAAGTGCCAGGCCCTTGTAAGTGCGGACCCCAGTGTGAGGGTACACAGAGCCGAGCCGGCCCAAGGACGTCCTTCTAGGTTGCGGATGCTCGGTCTCAGATCTGGCTTTATAGTGACTCAGAAGGCAAAGCAAAGAGGGAAGTGCAATCCGTTTGAAAATTCCCTGTGTTCCTTACTCAGAAGATTGCCCTGAAGAGTGATCAGAATTACATCAGAGAAGAATTGAAAATTCCCAGTGTTTCTTACTCTGAAAATGCCACGAGAAGTGATCAGAATTACATCAGAGCAGAACGTTAACCTTTTCTAAAAAGGAGATGGGAGAAATTGGAGGTTATTTCATCTAAACCCTTTCGTATCTCAGCGCGAGAAATGGAGTCCCAGAGGTGCCACGTGGTTCGACAAGAGACACAAAGAGTCCCAGATGAAGGTGAAATTAAAGCCGGGGCAGGGCTCTCTTCCGCCCATGCCCCCTGTTCATTGCCACCAGGTATATAACAACCAGAGACACAGCACGCATTGTTAACACTTGGTGCGCCCCGTGCATTGCTTCACACACCTAGTTCTTGCAACCACTTTACGGGGGAACGATTACACAAAAAGAAACGTAGAACAATTACATAACTTGCCCCACATCGTGCTGTTAGAATGTGAACTTGGGCAATATGCCTCCTGCCCTTCTACTATTTCCCACCTTTCTCTCTGTTCTGCTAGACATAAGTGCCGAAGCATCCTTCTGAAGGACTAAACCCATCCACGGATTCAGAAAACAGAAAGAAACCCTGGATACTGTTTTTCTAGTCCAGCCCCTCATTGTACAAATAAGCAAACTGAGGGCAAGAGCAGGATACATAACTTACTGAGATCACCAGCAGGAGACTGGCAAACTGTGACCAATGCTCATAAATGCATTTTCCCCAAGTTTACTATGCATCAGAATAATCCCGGGAGAATCCCGGGTCCCCTCTCAGGCCAGAAGTCCAGATTTCTTGGGACCAGGGCGTGAACCCCAGGCTTTTCCTTTCCTCTTTTTAAATTTTTTTAATGTTTATTTATTGTTGAGAAAGAGAGAGACAGAGCATGAGCAGGGGAGGGGCAGAGAGAGGGAGACGCAGAATCGGAAACAGGCTCCGGGCTCCGAGCCGTCAGCGCAGAGCCCGACGTGGGGCTCGAACCCACAAACCGTGAGATCATGACCTGAGCCAAAGTCAGATGCTCAACTGAATGAGCCACCCAGGCATCCCAGAACCAGAGGCTTTTCTAATAGCTCCACAGGTGATACACAGCAGATAGCCAGGTACCAGTCAGTGAGCTGAGCTGGGGTGACTCCCCTGCCCCAAGGTCTCCACTCACCCCCTCCACGCCGATCACACCCACCCCTTTCTGTAGCTGGCACTCATGCAAATCACAACACAGCTCCTGTCATACGGTATCTCTGAAGTGGACTGAAATCAATAAACCAGACAGAACCAAAAGTCAATGCCTTAATTCTCTGCGATCTGTTTTTGGTAGACGACAGGCATTTTCAAAAAGGATGGATCGAAATAAATAATAGGAGGCAGAGACCGATGTGCTTTTGAGGGTGCAAGAGTCACACAGTGGAAGGTAAGAAAGTGTGGGGACTGCGGCTGTGCAAAATAGGAGGCGTATGGAAAAGTAACCTGCCGGGGAAGACAGTGAGGGCTGGCAGAGGCTGCAAAGACCCCACCTCCGTCCGGAGCCAGAAGACACCCAAGCTTCCGGGTCCTGATGGCGGTTCCTCCAAATGCACAGTGATCCAATTTGTGGTGGCTTGTGGGCTGAGAGTACACATGCCAATAAACTTCAAATACGCTTATTGGCAGACAATCTTAAAGAGTCATTCACCATCTAGATAACAGGACGTGAACTAAGCATTTAGAGGTGGCGAACTGATACCTGAAATTTATTTTGGAAATGTATCAAAAGTAAGATGGTTTTCTGGATGGGCAGAGGGATGGATGGAGGGATACACCTATGATAAAACAGGTAGAGAGTAAAAGGTCAGAGGGAAAACCTACGTGGTGCATCTACGGGTGTCGACCCTAAACTCCTCTCGACTTTGCCGTAATTTGGAAAATTCTCGTAATAAAGTATCAGAGGGGAAACGTGTTTCATAAAAGTAGCCCAAGAAAGATAGCGTTGTGTCTGCAGCCTGGAAACCTCTGTGCTTAGAAACAAAATTAAGACTTGGCTCCATAGCTAAACAGTTTAAAGTTGGAGGGGAAAAAATAAGTTTATTCCTCATGCATTCCTTAAAAGCAGCTTCTTCTCATCCGCTGGTACCCAAGTTTGTTCCTTCCCCTCTGGAGGAAAAACAGGACACTGGGGTTTCACACCAGGAAAATCAATTTCCTCCCACAAAAGACAGAACTAATCGGGGTAGAAAATTATCATTTACTCCTTATTAATAAAGTCCTCATGGATTATCTATAAATAAAGTGTACATTAGGCTCAGATGGCCGCTCGTGGTTTCAGTCCTAACCCAAGGATTTAGAAAATCAAATCTGGGCAAGGAACTTTCTTTTTTACACTGATTTCCAAGAAACAAATGTAGTAAAGAACACACAAAGACAGCTAATCTGTCTGGAGACGAACAGTTCATTTCTTCCTGGTTCCGACCCCCAGCTCCTAAAGGCTGCCTTCCAGGCTGGGATCCCAGTGTGCATGCCTCATTCTGCCTTTACAATTCCTGAATTCCTGCCCAAACACTCCCTACCTGGAGAAGCCCAAGATTTCCTTGGGCATCTCAAGAGCCTCAGCACAAATGGAATGACCACCAGCACTTTCCAGAGAATACTTTTCCTGACCCCTGAGCACATAACACACTATGAAAGGGGCTTCATTCTTTTAAACAGGCCTATATATTTCTGTGGCGGAAGGTGACCAACAAGGCGAATGCAACAAGAGCTCATTTTCAGATAAGACTGAATTCTTTCTTCCTTTTATAAATTTTTTTTTTCAACGTTTTTTATTTATTTTTGGGACAGAGAGAGACAGAGCATGAACGGGGGAGGGGCAGAGAGAGAGGGAGACACAGAATCGGAAACAGGCTCCAGGCTCCGAGCCATCAGCCCAGAGCCTGACGCGGGGCTCGAACTCACGGACCGCGAGATCGTGACCTGGCTGAAGCCGGACGCTTAACCGACTGCGCCACCCAGGCGCCCCCTTTCTTCCTTTTAAATTAGTATTGAACTCTTGGGTAAAGAAGAGGAATGGCCATAATTGATACAGATTTATTCTGTTTTAGGAGACAGTGTTTCCTACTTCTTGGATTATTTTAGTTCATACTTATCTTGACTTACCATCCATTAGTGAAAAATTAGAGCTTTTCCTTACAATAACTTTTATTTATTTATTACTGTTATTCTTTAATGTTTTTATTATTTCTTTTTGAGAGACAGAGGGTGAGCAGGGGAGGAGCAGAGAGAGAGGGAGACACAGAATCTGAAGCAGGCTCCAGGCTCCGAGGTGTCAGCACAGAGCCCGACGCGGGGCTCGAACTCACAGACCGCCAGATCATGACCTAAGCTGAAGTCGGACACTTAACCGACTGAGCCACCCAGGTGCCCCAGAATAACTCATTTTATTAACACCATCCTTCAACTAAGAAGGAATCAAATGTCTTAGCATCCATTTGCTTTGTGTTGCACATTCCTTCTCAACACCTATGTTTAATTCAACATTATACCGATCTATCTAATAGTTACTTTTACAATGATTTCATCAATTGTGCCTATGTAAGGAAGCTCTATAAAAACCAAATAAAAACCAGGGTTCACAGAGCTTCTTGGCTGGTGAACACAGAGATTTCAGCAGAGTGGCCCTCTTGGTGAGGGAATGGAAAAGCCGAGCCCCTCCCGCATACCTCGCCCTCTGCCTCTCTTCCATCTGGCTGTTGCTGCGTTTCATTCTTTTATAATAAACCAGCCATCTAGTAAGTCAACTGTTTCCTAAATTCTGTGAGCAGCTCTAGTAAATTCATCAAATTAACCAAATCAAGGAGGGGGTTGTAAAACCTCCAACTTATACCTGGTTGGTCAACAGCACTGGTAATAACCCGGGCTTGCGTTGGCATCTGAATTTGGGGCAAAGGGTCAATTGTGTGACTGAGGACTTAGCCTATGGAATCTAAAGATACAGGTGTGAGTGCCAGAATTGAGCTGAACTGAAGGATGCCCAGCACATGCTGGAGAAAATCCGCCCCAACGCACGCGCGCGCGCACACACACACACACACACAGCACACACCCTTTGGAATTGGTGGTTTAAAATTTTAGGTTTAAAATGCCAGTAGCACGATTGTGTACAATAAAAAGAAAATAATAAAAATAATTGCTAATGCATTTAAAAGGTGGGGAGAAAAAGAAAAAAAAATCTGTCCACAGGAATCTGTTATAGATAGAACTTACTGATCAGAATGCTCCGAAATAAATACAGAATAGTAACAACACTATTTAACAGCTGGAGTTCGTGGGATTTTTTTTTCCTTACTCATAACCTAAAGTATTAGTATTTTCTAACTTCAGACATGTTGAAACTATCACTAACATTAGAAGTTAAACCTTGGGGTAGAGTGGGAGAGAGCCAAAGCATAAGAGACTGTTAAACACTGAGAACAAACTGAGGGTTGATGGGGGGTGGGAGGGCGGGGAGGGTGGGTGATGGGTAGTGAGGAGGGCACCTTTTGGGATGAGCACTGGGTGTTGTTTGGAAACCAATTTGACAATAAACTTCATATATTGAAAAAAAATTAAAAAATAAATAAAGAAAGAAAGAAAAAAAAAAAAAGAAGTTAAACCTTGGGGACCCAGAAAGAAAAAATAGTATATAACTACTAAGGGTCCTGAGGTACTCAAAATATAAACTGAAATTACTACAATATCAAAATTATAGCATCATGGCTTTTGACAGCTCACCTATTATACTGGTGACCTATCCACTCATGGCTGAGCTTAGTATCGATTTGTTTACTGTACCCTGTTCCTGTAAGGCCAAAACCTCTACTCTGTCTGTTATTGGAATCCTTTTTATCAAATCATCCTCAGCAAAAAGGACTCCTGGTTCTTAGACTCTACCTCTTAAAGACACTTGAGGGAGATAAAGTGACCACTCAGCACTCACTTGCTTTTCAACACTATGTTATGTCAGGAAGTAAAAAGGCAAAATATAGGATCATAATAAATCTCAGATTAATGGTCCATCTGGTAGTGATGTCAAGGAGAACCCTGTAGAAGAATGTTTGCCTCCTCAACAAAACCTACTAAAATCCTACTAAAACCTCCTAAAAATCCTACTATCCTCTAGCTAGGGCTTTCCTTCAGCATTCAAAAATTGCCTTGAGTTTATATATTTCTAGTATATAATGAATCAGGACTTGTACCCGTAGAAGTTACTTTGCATCTAGTAAAGCACCCTTTCTTATAATTTCTAGTAAGATGAGATCTTCCACGTCTCAAATTCTATTACTTTGTGGGCTTGGTGAGCAGTTTGTGTTCATTCTTCTCGCCTTCAATTTCACTATCAACCCAGTAAAATCTAACTTCCAACATCACTTGGCAGAATCTGCTTTCACAAAGATCATCAATAATTTCTAGTTTCCAAATCAAAATAGGTTTTTCATCAGTACTTCTATTATAAGACGTTTCTGTTGAATGTGATCATGCCTTCTCTATCAAAAGACAATGTGCCTGACTTTCTTGAAATCTCACCTTTCTGGGTCTCTGTACCCCACCTGAGTGTCCTTCTGATGTTACTCATCATTCCAGTCCTTTGTCAATCATCAGATGTCCGTGCCAAGGGTTCCATTCTTAGCCTTTGCCTATTTACTGCTTTCCCGAATCTGTACCTCCAACGCAGACTTCTCTGTTGGGTTACGAACATATATATCCTATTTTCTGTCATTTATATGCATATAGGCACAGACACTGTAACTCCTGCTTTTATTCAAATCCATTTTCATATCTAGCTTCCTTTCTCCACTTCATTCTCTACAACTAGAAAACTGAATACTGGGAGCCCTGAAAATCTTGCTAAATGTCTCCAACTCTAGGCCCCCCCTCTTCAGGCCCATTCACTCTGTTGGGGTTTGAAGAGACATTCTAGAGACATGCTCTATGAAGATGATCTGCATCAGAAGTACCAAAAGTGGGGACGCAATAAAAATGCAGAAACCAATTTGCTTTTGGTTTGTAAAAAGTTAAGATTTGACTGAATACCATCTGGTCTAGATCATTTGTAAAAGATTTTAAATTAAAAGCTTAGTTCCAAACATGGAATAGTCCATTTCTTTGTTTCAAACTGCTCATTTAGTTATTTTGGGAACGATTTCTTCCCAAACTAATTAACAACTAAATGATTACTAACTCTCAATATAAACCTTATCAAAACAGTTTTGAAAGATGAAATACATTTTGTCCTCTTGACCATATATCTATTTACCTTTTCAAATTTGAATATGTGGGTTGTGATCAGAATTTAAATAAGACTAGTAACTTTGTTTTAGACATATATGTGTGTATGTAATGGATAGAAATATACATATATATATTTTTTTCTTTTTTTTTTAATTTGAGAGAGAGAGAGACAGAGTGTGCACGCATGTGAGCAGGGGAGAGGGGCAGAGGGAGAGAGAGAGAATCTTAGGCAGGCTTCACGCTCAGCACTGGTTTAGTCCAACATGGGGCTCAATCCCACAACACTGGGACCATGACCTGAGCCAAAATCAAGAGTCAGACACTCGACCAACTGAGCCATCCAGGCGCCCCTGGATTGAGATATTTGAAAAGAAATGCACTGTGGTCTTTGTTTGGCCAAATGTTCAACCTATTGCAATACATACTTTCACTAAAGAACACTTACCATATCAAATCTCTAAGCAAGCCAAAAAAAAAAAAAAATGCTGTGCTTTTTTTCCTACTTCACAAGAGCAAAGAGCAAAGTAACTCTCTGCAAGGTCAAAGTCTAAAATGTGTTTTGTGTAGACCCTTTCTTCTCAATCATCAGTAAAAATAAATTTCCCAATTGCCATTCATGTTTGCACTTCACTACTTTTGAAGGCCAGAGCCTTTGTAACATATTAAACAGTAAAAGTCATTAAGCCAGTACAAAGCAAGGCGAGGGCTGGCTGGAGGCTACAGGACCTGGGCTATCATTGCCCTGGGCGGAAGGGTGTGTCCTTGCCTGAGGACAGCCCTTGCACGACTGCTTCTGGAACTTCAGCAGCGCCCTCTATCACCCTGCAAATCAAGCAGCTCTGCATTCTAGGGCACATTAGCCCCACCAGGCTAGTGAGCAGTCTGTAAAAAGGGGCCCTAATGTTCTCAAGCCATAGGATATATGAAACCAGAATGAACCCTAATGTACAGTATGGCCTTGAGGTGATAATGACATGCCAAGGTAGGCTCATTCATTTTAAGGATTAGATGCTCTGGTGGGGGATGTTGATAACAGGGGTGGGGGGGTGTGTGTGAAAATGCACGTGTAGGGGCAGGAGGTACATGGGGACTCTCTGTACCCTCCCTCTCAATTCTGCTGTGAACTAAAACTTCTCTACAAAATAAAGTCTAGTATTTTTGTAAGGGGACTTCAAGTGTATTTGAAAACTGAATTCTCCTTTTCGATAACTAATGCTATAGTTTGCATTGCCTAGGGCCCCTCAATTTCCCTCATTCTTGCCAGAGCCTTTCAGATTATTTTATCATTCAGGACAAGCATCAGAAATAACAGGCAAGCCCACCTTTTCCCCCCAGCCCTGGGGAGAACGAACCCTCAGAGGGGGGTTTGAGTTACAGATGTTGTGTCTCCCTCAGGACTTCTTTGTTTCCATTCCAGCCAAGCTTTAGCACATGAGCAAGAAATAGGATGTATGGGAAAAACAGACAAGGAGAAAAAGCTGAAGAGTTTCCACTGCTGAAAACAGACAGTTTCATACCTGCCTCGCTGGCATACAAGACTTCTTAAGTCATAAAGGTCTCAACACCCAGCAACCTTTCTGTGTCGCTGGATCGCCTCATCGGACACACAAGGCATCTCACTGCTGCTTTGGCTGGTGTTCTCCCCTCCCGTTTTAAGTCCGTGCCAAAGAGCGGATGGTCGCAGCTTTGTTTTAGAAGAAAATCAAATGATTTTCTGAGATTGTTCATTCTAAGAGGGGGGAAGGCAGTTCATACGCAGTTCGGAGGTACAACAGATTTAGTCGTATGTCGGATTGGGGGCATTTTCCCAGCCTTCCATGTGTGCTGACTGGTGACACACTGAGAACTCTATTTCTTTCTTGACATAAGGAAGCATCACCTTTTGATGGATGTGCTTAAAGTATATCTAAGCTCCTGGAGGTTGCCTTTCTTCCCGTTCCATTCCATGCCCCTGACACCCATTTTTGTTCATCGCTCTGGAATAACAATAGCTAGTGCTTATATAGCACCTTCTATATGCCCGGTAATATTTGGATCCATCCACATAATAACTTACTTAATCTTCATAACAACCCTATGAGACAGATACCCTGTAACATAAGGTAACACAAAATAACCCTAAAATGTCCTTGCTTCTCTGATAGCCTGTGAATTCCTTGCGGTTGGGGACTTCGTGTTTTTGCTGCTTTGTCGGTTGTAGATAGCACATTTCTGGACATGAGAATTTAAGGGAACTTCCTGTTTACTCAAGACAAAATATTCCCAGCCTGGTGTACTGACAGCCTACTAAAAAGAAACAGCTAGAGAATGGAATTATGGAATGTGTCAGGGTCCCAACCAAAGAGCAACTTATGAAGAAAAGGAGTGGGTGGGTGGGGGAACAACTTTCACCCCGTCAGCTCTTAGGGGCTATCAGGCTGACTAAGGGGGCAAGGGAAGGATTGGACAGAGCCAGTTAAGCTTTGCAAACATAGTCCTCAAGTCCAGAAATCAAATAAGACCCCAGTGAAGAATCACTCGTATTCACAATACACATGAAAATTAATTAATTCGGTAAACATTGCATCCTAACTGTGCCAATTACCTAGTACACAGCTTATCTCAACTCTCTGGTTAGAGTTAAAATAATCCAGTGGAAAGAATAAACATTTTTTTAAGTCTATTTATTTATTTTGAGAGAGAGGGAGAGAGCATGGGGGGGGGTGGAGAAAGGGGGAGAGAGAGAGAATCCCAAGCAGGTTCCTCATTGTCCGCACAGAGCCCACCCTGGGGCTCAGTCCCAGGAACTGTGAGATCATGACCTAAGCCGCAATCAGGAGTCAGGCCCTTAACCAACTGATCCACCCAGGTGCCCCAAGAAAACATTTTAGTATCAGAGAGAGCTAGCATGGGTCAGATTTCAACTCTTGGACAAAATACTTAACTGCTCTTGGCCTTTCTCTCTCTCTTCTTTCGTCCCCCCACTCCTGCCACCAAAATGGGGTAGATCTACCCTGTAGAGTCATAGCAGGCATTATTAAATACACCGGCATATGCAAAATACAGGATCTGCAAGAGATGCTCTATAGACTGGTGACTACAACCATCAATGCGTCCTTTTTCCTCCTCCCTTCAATGGCCAACATCAAGCTACTCCTCGGCATGCATCTAAATTTCACTAGGCAAAGCCAGACGGAGAAAGACTACAATTTGGGTGTATTCAGTAACTTCCATTCTTAAGCTTAAAAGTGATTTCAGAACTCTACTGGTGCCAACAGAGCTTTTCATGCAACATCTTTCCTTTCCATTCCTTATTTTACCCTTGTCAGTGGAGGTGGTCACCACCTGCTCGTTCTTTTTCTTGTTCAGGCTTATCTGAGGCACTGTCCCTAAGCAATGTGAGAAGGCTGTAGAGACAGGATGATGAACATTTAGAAGGTATCACCCTCTGCAGCAGGGTGTCACGACAAGGCACCAACGTTGTGGCGTTCCTATACTAAAGGTATGCAACACATCTGCGATAAAGGGTTTTATTTCTTTGTACATAAAAGCAGAATAACTTTGCTATTTTTTTGTACCAGGCATATTTTTATGAGGTATTTTTTTTTACTTAAAAAGTATTTTCCATAGATTCATAATATTTTCCCATTCAATTCTTTTGAAATTTATTTTTAAAATAATTTGGGGGCATTATAGGCAGTGTTTTCATTGGTTCATGAACAGAGAGACAAGTAGAATTAAATAATTAGCACTTTCGCTCATCTGAGGGTGAAAGGAAATGTCACATTTAATGTGCTTCTGAGTGATGCAGGAATAGCATTCTATAGAGTCTACAGAAAGTTTCCCAGGTGAAATGTGCTATATGAAGCATGGAAAACAAGTTTCCAGAAGCATGACCTCTCTTTTCCTTCTATCTGGTTCAAATTTTAAACTCTGGAAAGAATATTTTTGAAGTAGGACAAAAGTCAATTATTCATCAAAGCAAGACTTTTAAATTGCCAAGAAGACAAATTGTCATTTCTGCTTTTCATTTTTGTTACACACGGCAATTTGGAGAGAAGTATTTATTTATCTCTGGGGGCACATGGACTTCTTCTGAATGAAGTTTCAAATTGGGCCACAGTATCAATATATTCATATTAATGAACGCTCTTTCAGGTCTCAGTATATTAAGATATAACAACTCCCTTGAAATTTAATTTCAAAAGGCAATAACATAGGTTTAAACCATCATTTACCCTTCGTCCCGTTACTCTACTAGGCTACATAAGTCCTATAGCCAGTTACCAACCCAATGAACTATCATCCTAATCTTGAGTTACGATGGAGGGTACAGACTTGAGATATTGCCTCTACTGTCATCTGAGAAGATGTGGTCTTTACTCAAGTAACAAAAGTCCCCATGCTGATGAGTGTACTTGGCCAAAGCAGAAGATTAATGTCAACAGAATCCCAGGTTCAACACATTAGGAGCCTGTTGGATTGACACACACTTACCCCTGCCTCCAGTTAACTTCTCAGTTCATCAGAATTATTACAATGCCTCAAAATATGTGCCTTTCAGACAGAGGATCAAAATAGGGAAGTCAAGTACGGTGACCACTCATACACAAACATTAAATGTTATTCAAACAAATTAACGGTCACAGGTTTTTCAACACCCATAGAGAGTAAAATGTCCAAAAACTGAAGCCATCACGTTTTCATGAGAGAAACAATGCCTAAACCAAGTGCTGGTTGAACCACAGGGCACATGTGATTTGGGCAAATCTTTCCACTTGGAGAGAAATAGAATAGGCAGAAGGGATTCTACTTGTTTACTTAACATGAACTACTTTTGTGTAAGGTTGAGATTTAACATTAAAGCAATCTTTAGCAGAGAGAAAAGTGAGATACATCTCTATGCCTATGAGTGCCTTTATAATCCTAGACTATCAACATCAAGAAAATGTAGATAAAGATGAATATATGCACGTATTCTTTTCATATCCCTCTACTGGCTCCATGAAGACAAAGTACAGTTTTATATAAAGAATAAATGCCTAGAGCTACAGGGCAGCCTGGATTTAAATATTTTTGCCTTAGAGGTACAACCTTTGAACGCTGGTAGAGTCATGTGTGAAATAGACACAACCCCATTTAGATCATGAGGTTGTTACAAGGTCTAGATAAATCACCCCATGTAATGATTCCCCTAAAACAGGAGATCTTTAATAAGTATTAACACAATATAAAAAAATAAATAGAGTTATGCAGTGCATTCCTTGAGGGGAGGGGTGAAATTTTTACATTTTCCACAGAAACCAGGTTTGTTATCTTACAAATAAAAGGTAAAAAGGTAAAAGGTAAAATGTGTAAGGTTTGGATTCAAATAATAAAAATCACATAAAATATTTCCAGAGGGGAATGTTGATGGCAAACAGCCATAGCTGAAAACTATTTCATGAATAATTTACTGTGATCACTTGCATTGACACGAAAACGCTAAAGTATAATCCTGTCCTGAAGAAGGCAAAGCAAAAATGCATGCTTACAGCTAAACTACACATTAGAAATAGCAAAGGTGGCCCCTGGAGAAAATGCATCGTGTCAAATGACACGGTCATAGACTGAAGAATCAGTAAACCATCTGTGGTTGGTACTTAGAGTTCAGGTATCATACACGGATAACCTGATAGTATAAGAAAACACCGCTGGTTATGAGAACATCAGCCTCTATTCTGCCTGGGCTACAGAGCAGGTTAAAATATGTTGAAAGAAACCCAGATGCATATTAATTCAATTAGCAACAGATGGTAACAAAGCGTGTAAGACTCATACACTGCAGAGAGCCTCCTTATACCGTATGCTCCATTTGGAGTGACAGAACCAAGGAACGATGCGCAGCATGGTGTGGTAAATAACGTGGATTGCCACAGCACTTCCCTACCAAAGATTTTTTTCTGGTTTTGGCTCTGGCTCTGAAGCATCTGTGAGAAACAGGGTCTCTGTTATTGGGGAATCACCCCCAAAGTCCCCTTTTAGATTCATTGTAGCTCCTGATCACTCTTTTGGCCCATCAATCTCCTTGATCTTGAAGTAGAGTTTTATTGATATTTATTGATATTGATATTGATATTGATATTTATTGAACAGCTAGCAACACCTGCCAGCAAAATATTGTGCTAGATACTATTTAGGACCAAAGAAGATGGTTACGTTTAAGCCACAGATCCCTGCCTGCCTTCATTTATTGACTTTTCATCCTTGTTAGATGCATCACTAACCACCATCTCACGGAACTTTAACTACATTCTAGCAGCACCATTTTTATCCATGAGGAGTGCACAGCTCCGAGAGATCAGGTCAAAACTTATATTCTACCAAGAGAGTATTGTTATAAACATTCATAATGAATTTTGGAGTAAGAATATTGTAGTTTAAAGGATCTACTGGGTCACTTGCTAATTGTGCAACATTTGGCACACTGATCTTCACGGCATTGGCAGGATCAGGCATCCAGGGTTCTCCTGAACAGCCTTGGTTGACACTTACTGTTTTAGAGTAAGTGTGGATAGTGCCCCTTTTCAGTTTGGACCATCAATTATATAGCCATTCCATCCCCCCAAATCAGCTTCCCCAAGTGCAGACCAAGAAAAAGTACAACACTTTCCTTATACAAATATTGTTGAGCATCAATGTGGTGGATGAAGATAAAGCTCTTAGCATAAAATATGACACTTTATCAAAAAGGTGTTCTATTGTTTATCTTTATCATCATCATTATCACCATCACCATCATCACCACCATCATCAGCAGCAGCACCATCATCTAGTAAGCCAGGGTGAATGTGTTCTGGTATTTTAAGAGGTGAAAGACTAACTCCAGCAGGATCTGAAAAGCCTTGTGGATGGGACATCAGGTAGATGTGTCTATGTGTGGAGCAAGATGTGTAGAGGATCCAGCGTGGAAGGTATTAGAAACTGTAATTAGGGAGGCAGCTGGATGGCACAGCCGGTTGAGTATCCAACTCTTAATTTAGGCTCAGGTCATGATGTCATGGTTTGTGGGATTGAGACCGGAGTCGGGCTCTGCGCTAACAGCATGGAGCCTAATTGGGGTTCTCTCTCTCTCTCTGTCTCTCTCTCAAAATAAATAAACAAACATTTAAAATAATAACTATAATTCATGACTGAATTATTGAGGGTCTGGTAGGTCAGGATGAAGAGTTTGGTCTCTTTTATTATATTTTCAGGGGAAATTAGTGAAGATTTCTGAAACGAAAATTGACATCATCATATCTATCTTCTAGGACACAATTCTTATCTCAGCATCTCCCCCACTGCCAGCTCATTCCCCACATTCTGTCACGGCCATCCCGTCTGCCACTGGGTCTTTCCTTGGCTGCTTGAAAATAGCACCATGTCTATGCCCCTCCCTCCATTCCCACCCGGAGCCTTGTCTCTGGCCACCACCATCTCCCATCTGTATGTTCCACCAGCCTAGGTCCTCACTGCTCCCCACTTATACTCTTATACCCCAACCTCAGTCTATTCACTACAGAGAAGCTAAAATCCTCCTTTTTGTGTGTTTCCTTAAAAAAGTTCTTTTGGGAATAATTTCAGATTTGCAGAAAAGTTATGAAGCTAATATGAGAATTCCTGAATACTCTTCACCCTACCTTTCTATTGTTACTATCTTCATAACCATGGTACCTTCATCAAAGCTGAGAAATGGGCACATTCCTACTGACTAAACTACAAACCGTATTTGAATTTCACCTATTTTTCCACTACTATCTGATCTCAAGATCCAATCCAGGATACCATGTTGTATTTAGTTGTTAGACCTCCACAGTCTTCTCTAACCCAAGACAGCTTTTTGGTCTTTGATTCTTCATGACCTTGACAGTTTTGAGGAGCCCTGGCCAGACGTTTTGTATAATATACCTCAATTTTTCTGTTTTCTCATGGTCATGGACTTGGGGGTGATTACAGAAGTGAAATGTCTTTCTCATCACACCTTATCAGGGGTGAATCTCTTAGCCCATTCGGGATGCTATAACAAAATACCCCAGACCAGGAAGCTTATAAACAACAGAAATTTGTTTCCCATAGTTCTGGAGGCTGGAAGCCTGAGGTCAGGATACAAGTGTGGGTGGGTAAGGATCCTTTCTGGGTTGCTGACTTCTTGTTGAGTCAGCATATGGTAGAAGGGATGCCTCCTCTAATAAAGGTCCTAATACCCACAGAATTCACATAACTTACATCTGGTGATGTCAACCTTCATCACTAGATCTTTTTGTGTCTACGAGTTTCTCCACTCCAAAATTACTACTGTTTTTTCCATTTTCTAGATTCTGTTCATTAGAAATAAGTCACTAAAGCCAGCCTACATTCAGGAGGAACTCAGAGGAAAGATCTACATTTATTGTTTGGAATTTATGTGTAAGAAATATGTGTCTCCTTTCCCTTATTTATTTATTCAATCATTTATTTAATTGTTTTAGACTAATGGGTACTTATTATCTAATATCCTTATTTTAAGTTTATTTATTTTGAGAGAGAGAGAGAGAGGGAGAGAGCCAGCCAGCAGGGGGAGGGGAAGAGAGAGAAAGAGGGGCAGGCTCCACGCTATCAGTACAGAGCCCAATGTGGGCTTAACCCCACAAACCGTGAGATCGTGACCTAAGCAGAAATCAAGAGTTAGTCACTTAATCGACTGAGCCACCCAGGCATCCCTATTATATAATATGCCTTTAAAAACACAGATCATATGCTAGCACTTGTCTGCCTTAAGTGCCCCAATGACTTCCCTTTACTCTAAATAAGACCCAAACCCCTCTGCAAAACTAGTGGACCCTCCCCGCCCATTAGCCTTTGCTTGAACTTGTCATATTGTTCCCTTGTTCTCACCTGGGGATAGGGAACTGCTTGGTCTCTGCCAGGAATGCTCTGATCTCTGACCTTTTGCATTCATGTCTCAGCTTAAAGGCCACCTATTCAGAGAAGCCTCTTTTGATGACATGCTCCAAAGTAACCCCAGTTAAAAACACTTATTCCCCTTAGACAGCACCTGTTTTAAGTGGAAATTATTACTATTTTAGTGATTCAGTTTATTGTTTGTTCCTTGCCCTGCCTCCCACTATAACGTAAGCCTTTTGAGAACAGGAACTTCATTTCACTGCACGTAGCACCCAGAATAATATCTAGGGCACAGGAGATAATGGACTTGGATGAATGTGCATAAACAGATGAATGATGGGGGCCAGAGAGACCTGAGACAGGAAAATGGGTTGGAAAAACACTGTAATAATCAAGGCAGGAGGCTGGGAAGACTTCAATGCAAAGGCTTATAATTTGCTGACCATGCTATTGGTTACAGGCTCATTACTCTTTCATTTCTAAAGATGTTTCCCTTCTTACTTGAGGATGATTAAATCTCATGCTCTGAGTTAGGGATCTGCCTGTAGTTAAGCAAAAAAGCTACATTTATAGTGGGTTTTTTTGGTGACACTCCTCAGAACCAATAACATAGGACCCTTAATTTCCCCTGTTCTGGCATTAATCACTTTGTTACGAGTGTGTGTTTGTTTTCTAGCTTTCCTGCTGCATTCATAGTTCCTTGTGAGTGGGGACTGGGCTGACGCGTTTATCCCCAGATCTAGGATGGAACTGTCAACTCAATATGGTATGAGGTGGAACTAATCAAGTCCTTGACTATTTAATCAAAAGATGATTAGAACATACCAGATAAAGGGTTAGCATCCAAAACCAAAAAGAACTTATCAAACTCAACACCCAAAAAACAAATAATCCAGTGAAGAAATGGGCAAAAGACATGAATAGACACTTTTCCAAAGAAGACATCCAGATGGCTAACAGACACATGAAAAAAAATGCTCAACATCACTCACCATCAGGGAAACACAAATCAAAACCACAATGAGATACCACCTGGCACCTGTCAGAATGGCTAAAATTAACTCAGGCAACAACAGATGTTGGCAAGGATGTGGGGAAAGAGGAACCCTTTTGCACTGCTGGTGGGAATGCAAACTGGTGAAGCCACTCTGGAAAACAGTATGGAGGTTCCTCAAAAAATTAAAAAGAGAACTACCCAACGACCCAGAAATTGCACTACTAGGTATTTATCCAAAGGATACAGGTGTGCTGTCTAGAAGGGGCACATGCACCCCAATGTTTACAGCAGCACTATCAACAACAGCCAAGGCATGAAAAGAGCCCAAATGTCCATCGATGGATGAATGGATAAAGAAGATGTGGTGTGTGTGTATACACACACACACACGTGTGTATACACACACACACACACACACACACACACACACACAATGGAGTATTACTCAGCAATCAAAAAGAATGAAACCTTGCCATTTGCAACAACATGGATGGAACAAGAAGGTATTATGCTAAGCAAAATTAATCAGTCAAAGGAAGACAAATATCATATGACTTCACTCATACATGGAATTTTAGATATAAAACAGATGAACATAAGGGAAAGGAAGCAAAAACAATATAAAAACAAAGAGGGGACAAAACCTAAGAGACTCTTAAATACAGAGAACAAACTGACAGTTGCTGGAGGGGCTATCGGTTGGGGAGGGGATGCTAAATGGGTAAGGGGCATTAGGATGACACTTGTTGGGATGAGCACTGGGTGTTATACATAGGGGATGAATCACTGGATTCTACTCCTGAAATCATTATTACACTATATGCTAACTTGGATGTAAATTTAAAAATAAATAAATAAATACATAATTTAAAAAGGATGATTAGGAAATATTTTTGAATTTTTACTTCCAACAAATAAGTTCTTTAAAGGAAGGCATTCTTAATCACGTGATGGATGTTTTAACATCCTGGTTGCAGTTAATTTCCAAGTATTTGCCATTATTATGCCCTATGTACAAAACCCTGAAATTCACAGAATGCTTTCAGGCTCCACTGTGTCAAGATTTCCAAATGTATAACAACTGCTATAATCTGAATGCCTATTTTTGTTTGGGGTTGGTTTTTTTTAAGATATTTTTTTTATTTCTAATTTTTTCCCTAGTTTTATTGAGATGTAATTGACGTGTAACATTGCATAAGGTGTACCACACAGTGATGTGATCTACATATATACTGTTTACCGTTTGGCATTTATTCATGGTGCCATAGCATCTTTTAATGTGCTTTTAGCTTATTCATTTGCAATGAAACGGGGCTGAGCAAACAGAACTCTGAACTCTTCTACTATAGAATACTTAAAAGAAAAAAATTATCCATTTAAAGTTGATCAATCAGAATTCTTTGCAAGAGCTACTATCTTTTTTCCCTCTTTCAACCCTTAACCTATTGGGGCAAGATAATAATAATAATAACCTGAGAAATCCTGTATTTACAACTTGCTATTTACCTAAGTATTAGTGCTCCTGTAAAAATACAAATTTTCCTTTTTTCTGTGTTTTTTTTCAAGTTTGCAGTATTAACTGCAAATGATCTTTTATGAGGAAAAGCCCCCCAAAAAAATCACAGAATAGAATCTCCAATTTTATGATGACATCAACAGGAAAATAGAATTTAGTACACAGGCAGCTTTTCTGGCACAAATCCATTCTGTTTACTGATGTCTATCTTGTTAAATATGCTTCCCATCAAATTGGGAGACCATCACTTGTCCTTTTAGAGAAGAAAAGCTACATCGTTAGGTAAGTAGAGAGAACAGCTTGCTGAATAATGCATAGTTTTTAGTATTAACGACTCAACAGCTACATCCATACAGATTCTAATAGTTCACATGGTGCTTGTTACCTTGGCAACCCAATGAATGATAACAATTGCATGGAAAATGGTGTACTTGTTTTAATATACCCTATGATAGTAAGTTCCTAGAAACCTGAAAGGCTAATCTATGTGCTCAATCTGGGAATGCCAGGTTAGCAGAGTCAGTGACCTGGCAACCTGTTTCCAGGAGACCATCCTGAGTAAAATGCAAAAAAGATTTGGGGTAGATGGCTAAGTCCTAGAATGCTGAGAGAGACCTCACGGACATATTGCAATACATGAATGTCCACACACTTGGGCTTAGTTTGAAACATGGGTTCAGGACAAACTGAGGGTTGATGGGGGGTGGGAGGGAGGGAAGAGTGGGTGATGGGTCTTGAGGAGGGCACCTTTTGGGATGAGCACTGGGTGTTGTATGGAAACCAATTTGACAATAAACTTCATATATTGAAAAAAAAAAAGAAACATGGGTTCAGGAATGGAAGGGAATGTTTTGTGTGATGCTAAGCCAGGATGAAGCCACTCAGATATCCTCAGGGCAATTATCTGATCCATGGCTAACAGTCTGCAAACTAGAAGAGCTAGGTCTCTGCCTGGTAGCACAACCAAAGTTCTGACGACTCGTGGAAGCTCGTGAACATCCTCTCCCACTCTTCCTGGGGTGGGAGAAGCAGGAGAGAAGCAAGCAGTGGTTGCGGCAGGTGGGAGAAGAGAAACAGTGGAATGTGTCATTTCTCCAGGAGCAGTGGTGATGAGGGCCCACCATCCTGCAAAGCAAGGAACACAGAGAGGACGCGAGGAGGCATGCTGTACGTCCACATGGCACAGCCATGTGATTCGGGAAGAGGAGACCAAATGGTTTCAAGTCTTAATCCCCGTGGACCTGAGCCACCAGGGCTCACCGGTCTCATGACAAAAGTCTGGGAAAGCAAAGTCACGCAAGCATATATAGGAGCAGCTACCATTCAGCACATATTCAGCAACTGTCATTAGAGGTAACGTGCTAAGACAAGTTTCCAATATTTTCTCATTGTGACTTTCCACATCAGGGCTGTCCACATCACCCCCCTCAGACAAAGGGAAAACGGTGAATATAATGGCCATCCTCGCCCTTCCTTTTGGTGGGAAGAAGTCAATAGAAGATCCAACAATAATGAGAGTAATAACTGTTATTTTTCACAGATGCTTTTTTCTAAAGCGGTCATGGTAGAATTGCATCTTCAGGCTGTTGGATGGCTCATGCCAGAAGTGTCTCCATGCGAGTTGGTGAGTTCTACCAGCTCAGGGCAAGTGTTTCTGAGGGAAGTCTGCAGACTCCTGAGGGTTCGGTTCCCGAGGTCCATTCCAAACACACATTCCAGGGCTCTGTGTCCAGTTAACCTGCTTGGAGGGGACCCACGTGTCTGTATTTTCACGAGATCCTACACGGATTTCTGATGCATGCTAATTTGAGTGAGAATTCTTTTTTTAATGTGTCAACCTATCTGCGAATCTTGACAAACGGTAGAAAACTGAACTCTAAGTTGTATCTCGTGAAATGTTTTTGTCAGGGGAGAAGAAGAAGAACACAGAGAAACAAAGTCCAACAGTAAAAAAAAAATGCCATGAAGGAAATAAACCTTTTTCCGATTCCCAGTCTTCGTACCCAGGTAGAACTGTTATTATTAGCTTCTCAGATATCCTTGGAAACACCTTATGCATATACAAAGAGAACGGTTCACACATGCATGTATACATACCCCGGGAGGCAGAAAAAGAATGTAGCTATGCTATAACAGTGTCGTGTAACTTGCTCTTTTTCATTAAAATATATCTAAAGACCAGGATTCCATAAGTACATCTGTAGGCTTTCCCTCATTTTAGCCAGTTGCATGTAATTCTAGGAAAGAGAATATATTTTATAATCTATAGCCATTAATAAATGTAATTTGTCGAATTCACTGCTGCTATTTATGCTGTTTCTAGCATTTGTGACTACAGAAGCAGTGAATGATGTCTGCCAACATTTCAGAATACTGGTGTCATTAATTTGTCAATAATACCATGTCATTCGTTTGCCTCCTCTCTCTCTCTCTTCTTTCAAGAGACAGACCCTCTTCTAAAACTCTACTTTTCATCTGTCCTATTTTTTTTCTCTTCTTTGTCCTAAATGTGCCTTAGTGGTCTGCTCGATGCAGCCTCCCTGGTGTGAGGTGACCCGCGTGCCTCCATGGTGTGTGACCACTATTTTCCTCTGTACGAAGAAATCTGAACATACGATGTCTAAGCATTACGTTAAGTGTGAGAGTTAAAAACAAGAGCACACATCAATCTATGGGATGCAGAGGCTCTCTTTTAGATTCTAAACAACACTGAGAATTTTAAATAATGTCTGGACGTCCTCTGCTGAAGAGAGATCGGAAACTGTATAGTGTTGTACAAATACCATTCCCACAGAATGCTAACACGCCCAACACCTCACTTGCATTGCAGAAACCTCCGTGTGCCTGAGGTGTGCATGATCCTTTAAGAGTGTGAAAAACACTTTCGTATTCATCATCCTGGTTTAAAAGCTAGAAAATGCTCAACTTAGTTTAATAACCTACTGACAAATGATGCCTTTTGAACCTCCAAACATGAAATGTGCCGTTTCAAGTGTCTCTCTTTATCCAAGAATCGTATATATCTTATGCCCACCTCCATTTCTTTCTCCAGAGTGACAATTTCCATTTGAAACAGCTTAAATTAATAGCCTTCTCTGTTTGGCTTCTGCCCTCTGTGAAATAATTCAGAGCTTCTAGGCACTCTGTTTTTATAAGTAAGCAGCCACGAAAGATTAAAAAAGAATTCGGCACAATGAATTTTCTTGGCAAAATAATGTATTAGCTAAATGGTGCCTATTAAATCACCTGTGCCCCTGGCAGCCGGTTTAGGGCTATACAATAAATGACAAAATAAGCCTGTGTGAAGATTTTTCAATATTCTGCCATGTGGTTATGGATTTCAGAGTTTCTTCCTGTCAGTTTTATGCCGCATTTCTTTATAAACCTGACAGGCAGCTGACAAGACAGGGAAAAGTTAGAATATGTGGCTGGTGGTGAAATGTAACACATTTTTTTTTCCTTCAGGAGAATAAAACATTTAGTCTAAGTGCACAAAATCTGGGTTAGAACTTTGAGGAATTCATGAACCATCTCCCTCGGTCGGACTGTCCGGCCCTGAGTCCGTCACCTGCTTGCTCTAAAACCGAGGGCGGGCTGTTGGGCCTGCCTGTGCCTCAGTTTCCTCATGCACGGAAAAATCCTCCCAAGGCTGTCGAGGGGTGCGAGAAGTATTTGGGACTGAGCAGGGCATTGTAGCTGCAATAGTAATGGTCTGGAATCACAGAGCTTTCTGGTAGGTTCTAGGGAGGAGTATTAGCGTTTCTGAGTGTATGAAAAGACAACTAGAGTTGGATCGGGATACTTCCACTAAACCCTTGGTTCTCCAAACAGTATGGCGAACAAGCATCGACACTGACAATAGTTTTAACACACGAATGGAAATGGGAAGACTATGTAGAGAGGAAAGAGGAGAATATACACCCGCTGCCCCCTCGGTTTATCACGATCCTGGCCCTTCTGACACTGTTCATCAACGTGTTTGCTTCGGTCTTCAGTAGAGACCCAAACTCTCTCCCTCAGGTCAACTTTTCCTGCAGGGGTTCCAGCTGCTTTTCTCGCTCGGGCCCCTGCTGCCACTGGGGGCCACCTCCTACGCGGAGGAAGAGTGCGGTGTCTTCTGAAGGAAGCGGCCACCGAACGCTCAGCTTTCAGGTCAGCGATCAGAACTGCCTTGCGGCCTCCGGAGGGAAACCAGAAACAAGGGGGCTTTGTTTTGTCTCCTACGGTGGTGTCCCCTCTAAGCGCCCGGAACTGTCTTCTCCCCAGACCACAGGGAACAGACACTTGTACTGTGAAAGGAGGAGGTGAGAAAGTAACCTCCACAGTGCGCAGCGACTGTGGAAATGGAAAAAAGGAAGGCTTTTTGTAAGTCCTATTTTTAAAGTTTATTATTTATTTTCAGAGAGAGAAAGAGAGAGAGTGTGTGTGTGAACGGGGAGGGGCAGGGGACAGGGAGGGACAGAACCCCAAGCAGGCTCCATGCTGTCAGCGCACAGCCTGACACAGGGCTTGATCCCACGAACTGCGACATCATGACCTGAGCCGAAACCAAGAGTCAGACGCCCAACTGACTGAGACACCCAGGTGCCCTGAAAGAATTTCTTTTTAAAAATTTTTTTTTAACGTTTATTTATTTTTGAGACAGAGAGAGACAGAGCATGAACGGGGCAGGGTCAGAGAGAGGGAGACACAGAATCTGAAACAGGCTCCAGGCTCTGAGCTGTCAGCACAGAGCCCGATGCGGGGCTCGAACTCACGGACAGTGAGATCATGACCTGAGCCGAAGTCGGCCGCTTAACTGACTGGGTCACCCAGGCGCCCCAAGAATTTTTTTTTTAATGGGAGAAAGTATGTGAGTAAGAAATGTCATTTTAGGAAACAAAATCCTTATAGGATGTAACTAGTCAGTGAGCCCCACAACAGGACAGAATCAAGTAATCAGCACAGGCTGGACCCCACTGTCCCTGGTTCGCAGGCTCATACGATGCTCTCGTTGTGAACACAGTCTGATGGTCGAAGATAGACTCGTATTTGTATCACCTTTCTCCAAGTACAAGTAACATTTAAGCTTAGATTTGATACTTAATAGAAGTAAGAAATAAACCTGATTATGTTTTATCTACGCTCCACTTAAAAATTGTTCTTAAGTGATCATATGCTTTACGTGAAGGTTAGAGTTTAAGAACTCTGGCCGGAAAATAACAATACGGTGCTGGTTGAATCAATGGCCTGGCAACGACAGATTACCCACCAAGGAGCAGGCTCGCCCCTGCCCCCCCCTTCTAGACAGCGGGGTGAAGGGCTGCCAGAGTCACACCTGCTTTGAGTCAGATGCAAGCACTTACCAGTATAGCCCTGTGTCCTCAGCATGTATGGGTGTGTGTGGCCACGAAGAGCCTAGCACGGGAAAGAGGCAGAACAGTCTTTTTCTGAGTAATAAAGGAAAAAACACAAATCCTTGTTTATCCTCAGCCTCAGCAAGAGGGTCGGGGGGTAAATAGCAATTCTATTTCTGTTTCCTACACACCTCTGAGGAAACCCAACAAATCAAAAATGCATCCGGAAGCCGTGGGCTCCGATCCCGAATTCTCTATCTTGCCTGACACGAGAGACACCCCTCGCAGGCAAGCCCTTCTTCCGCCACAAAGCTGAATCCGAGCACCATAAATCCTCAGCGGGAGAAGTTCCAGGCGAAAACTGATGACAGTTTCTAGTAAAAAAAAAAAACAAAAAAAACAAAAAACAAAAAACAAAACAAAACAAAAAGAAACAAACAAACAAAAAGGGGCTACTGAAAGCAGGAACCCCATTTCGGTTCACGTTTAAACCCCCCAGCTTGTCAAACTCGGGGGCTGCTCTCGACAGAGCACGTGCCTTAGGAGTATTTTCGCAAACGAGATGCTGAATCGCTTTTAGTTGCATAAAAGCATAAAAGTTTTCCTAAAGACTTTTCAGGCTGCCGCTGGTCTGAAAAGCGTCAGGTCTGTCTCCTTCCTGCCAGACACCTGTTCTCGGGGGATCTCTCAGAGCCTGGCCTCCCTGCAGGTGAGAATGAGGGCCCCCGCCACCGCTCAATCCCGAGGCCTCGGCAGCAAAGCCCAGACCACTGAATGGGCAGGGAAACCTGGCATTTTCCTTTATTCTCCCTGCAGGCCTCAGCTGTTCTTTCCTGGACCCCTCGTGGGCGGCGGGCTAACACACACAATTCAATTTTCAGGGCTCACGAAAGACTGCACTCCAGAAGCATAGGTCATTTGCACCTCCCTGTCTCCCTGCAGGTCTCTGTTTTGTCCCCAGGGCGGGGAGGGAACAGGCAAACACCTGGAAGTGAGTGAGATGGGGCTCTGGCATCGTGCGGCTCCCCGGGAAAGGATACACAGCCGCTGCAAGGTCAATGTCAGCTGATGGTGACAAAGAGGACAATGAACACAAGAACCGCCACCGTTTATGGTTACCGTTAAGCTGCCAAGAAAAGAAGTCTCAGTATTTTTACCCGAGTGACGGAGGAGTTTGGTATTTTAAAAATGTATGCTCTCTTCACCTTCAGGAAAATCATACATTATGTATAGTGAGAGCTGGGCGAAGATCGTGAATCGGCAGCTAAACTTCCTTTACTGTTTGATACCAGACTGTTTTTTTCTGACTGTGGTCAATATTTAAAAGCTTACATGGACATTACTCATGGTGGGAACTAATATTTTATTTTTGCTGAGACAGAGGGGCCAACTTAGAAGAGTGAGGTAAAGCGTGCCTCTGGTGGCAGGCAGGTTCCCCGCTGGGAAAAGCCCAACCCCACCCCCCTCCCGAACAAGGCTGGGCCACCAAGAGCTGGTTGGAATCTGTGGTCAACCAGGGCAGATACTCAGCTGTGAGCAGGATGGCTGGACAAGTGTTTAAAATAACTGCAAATCTTAGGGCGCCCGGGTGGCTCAGTCAGTTGAGCATCCAACTCTTGATTTTGGCTCAGGTCATGACCCCAGGGTCGTGGGATGGATGGGCTCCACGCTGAGCATGCAGCCTGCTTGGGATTCTCTCTCTTCTTCTCTCTCAAAATAAATATTAAAATAATTGCAAATCTGTACTTGATGATAGACAGTGTTGTGAGCCTCAAAGTGCCCCTATCCTGGACCTCTCTGTAGCCCAGCAGGTAAAGAAGGTTAACTCAAGGCACTAGAAGTGCCTGTAGGGTCCCTCCCCCTGCAACTGATGGCCGGGCCCCGGTATACAGCTGTGAGGTAGTTTGACTACCACCCTGGCCTCAATGCTTTTTCCATATTGGACTGAATCACAGATGGACATCATAGTAGAGACGGGCCTTTGCTTTCTCTCTCCTACAAAGCTGGAATCTGTACTCAGAGAAGCAAATCATTCTCTCTGGGCAAATCTGTAGCAAGTAAATAAAAACCCTCAGGAAGAGTGCCTCAGATGTCAGTGGACTAAGGAAAGAAATCAGAGATCTGGTTCTTGAAGCAGAGAAAATATAAAGATAGAAATGAGGAGTTGGGGGGAGAGAGAGAGAGAGAGAGAGAGAGAGAGAGAGAGAGAGAGAGAGAACGGGAAGAGAGCATCCTAAAGGTGTCCAACCTATGCCTTCCTTCTTTTCTTAAAGGTGGCTGCCTTATGGGATGTCAGGGATTGAACTGGGTCCATTGTCTCCTCCCCTTAGCCCAATTCATATGTTGAAGCCCGAACCTCCCATGTTGGATATTTGGAGACACAGCCTTTGAAGAGGTGATTAAGGTAAATGAGGCTGGTAAGGGTGGGGCCCTAGTCCCACATGACTGGTCTTCATAAGAAGTGAAAAGCACACCAGGGGTTTGCACACATGAAGAAAAGGCCACGTGAGGACATGTGGGAGCCAAGTAGAGAGGCCACCAGGGAAAACAAATGTGCCGGCACCTTGATCTTACATTTCCGGCCCCCAGAGCTGTGAGAAAATTTGGGCTTGTTTAAGCCACCCCATCTGGGGTATTTGGTGGTGGCAGCCGGAGCCTCAAGTGACAGCAGAGTATCGTTACAATACCACCCCCAACCCCTCACTTCCCACGGTTGGACACGGTGTCTGGAGTTGTACCAGGAGGTGCTAGGGATCGCATTCCTAGAAACATCAGATTTTACATTTTTATCTCATTTCTGACCCTGGAGAATAGACTTGTTTGATGGCAAGCCTGAATTGACATGCTGGGGCGCCTGGGGGGCTCTGTCGGTTGGGCAACTGACTTCGGCTCAGGTCAGAATCTCACAGTTCTTGAGTTCAAGCCCCATGTCGGGCTCTGTGCTGACAGCTCGGAGCCTGGAGCCTGCTTCGGATTCTGTGTCTCCCAATATCTCTGCTCCTCCCCCCCGACTCATGCGCGCTCTCTCTCTCTCTCTCAAAAATAAACAAACATTAAAAAAAAGTTAAAAAAGAAATAAATTAGCATGCCAACATAATGTTTCTCAAGGACCATTCAAATGTGATAAGCCCTAAGTTCATTCTGCCACACTAGCCTTTGTTGTTGTCTTCAACAATCTGAGGCCTCCTTCAAATATTTCCAAAAAGCCACTTTCCTGTAACCTGGCATAAATAGAGGCTCAGGCTCGTAATAGGGCTGGAGAGGCCAGCCGAGCCTCAGAAAGGGCCAGCTTCGGAAGCGAATTCAGAAGCTCAGACGTTTCTCTGAAGCTGGGTATTGGATTGTTCCGGTCACAGGAAGAAAGATTCCTGAGTTGTTCATCTCAAACAGGATGTCTTTAGTCGGGACCTGGTTTCGGGGCTTGTACTTTTCCAGAGTCTTTGAGGATACTTCCTCCCTCTGTCCTTTCAGGTGACAGCCTGAAGCCAGAATAAGGGAGCTCCGCGTCTTGTCCAATTAGTTATGCTCCTCCCGGGTTTGAATGAATGGCCTGTGTCTGCCGGGGCACGCTCGAAAGGCACAGCGCTAATGACACCCTGAACGTGACTGTAAGCTCAGACAGGTATCCTGTGTGCCAGCCCAGGGCACGGTCCTCCACGGTCAAAGTTCAGGCAGGCCCTTCTAACGAAGATGAAAAAATGGAATCCCAGCCAACTAAATATTTGAAGAGTACATTTCAGGGCTTAGTATAAGAACCCAGTGAGCGCCGTATGGATCACTCAAATTCTCAGTGAAGTGTCTGATGGGATTGAGCCCAGAACGCGCTCATGTTCAACTACACATCCACCACCGGTTACAATGGCAACGCTACCCGTGCAGAAGTTTTAATATCAGGAGACCCGGTTTCAGGCTGGAGCTCTCCCGCTGACGAGCGACGCGTCCTTGAGCAACTCATTTATGGGATAGCAGTTTAAGGGCTTGAGTTCTTGAGTCAAATGATGTGAGCTCAAATTTTTAAAACAAGATAATTTGACAACAGACCATGAGTTCACCCGGTCCAACCCCTTCGAAGACAAAAATGAGGAGACTAAAAAGTAAATAGCAGTAGACTAAACTTGGAGTCTCTTTGCACTTATGATGCTTTATCTACCACTACAAGTTCTATATAATAAATGTAGATTAATAATTGCTGTACACAGTGATAAAAATAAGCAGGCCCTATGTTACACACGACGATCCACAGAGGTGACGGAGTTCCCGTTTAACAGACACTGCAGCACAGAGGGGTAACTGTTCTCAGGCTCCACAATTACTTATTGAACCAGGCAGCCCACCCAAGCCTCCTGGACATCCAAGTCTGTGCTCTTAACCCTTCACCTTACTGCCTCTGCACGGGAAACTGGAATATCTGGACCCCATTACATGCTAGGCTGGCCAGTAACTGGGCATCCAACCCTGTCAAGTCTCCTGTCTTCCCTGGGCCTCATTTCCTTCATCTCTTAAACAACAGAAAAAAAGCACTGGGCCACACCATCCCCTCCAGGGAGAATGTTTGCCTCTCCCAAGCCTCTAATCCTGGGATGCTATATTCCCAGCAGCTCCAAATTCAGGGGATCTTCCTCTTCCTCTTGCCAATAAAAGCAACTCATCCCACGCATAAATAAATAGAATTTACCATGTATTTCTCTATATGTTGTTGCATATTAAATACATTTAGAGACTCAAGTGGGGCACCCGCCTGGCTCCGTCAGTAGAGCATACAACTCTTGATCTCAGGGTCGTGAGTTCGAGCCCCACGTTGGGGACAAAATTACCTAAAATAAATAAAAGTTAAAAAAAATAATTGGGGAAGATGTCACAGACAAACCTAAATTTGGGATTGAGAAATTCAGGCTCTCATTTTACGAAAAGTGCATTTATTACCTATCTAACTGGATGCTTTAAAAAAAAAATCCATCATGTGAGGTTTCACCACAGTCCTGCAAATAGAAAAAGGAAACATGTTCTCAACCGCTTTAGTTTTGAGACCTTATGGTCCATCTGTCGCCACAGCACTGATTGTGATGTCAAAATTGCAATTAGTTACACTCAAGGACAATCAGGAAAAAGGCCAAGGTATTTGGAGTTCAGGCCTTGATAGCCCATGATTACTACACTGGTCGTGAAACAGGGATTTGCAAATCAGGAGACCTGGTCTCGGGCTATACCTCTGCCATTTGCTCGCCATGAACCTCGGGAGCTCGTTTAATGGAATAATTTAAGAGCGTGAGTTCTTGAGTCGCACGATGTGGGTTCGAATCCTGCCGCTGCCAGTTAACGTGGTCACAGCAGTGAACTTCCCTTAGCTGTAAATTGATAGCATGACCTGCCTGGACCAGGAAGGTGGTTGAAAGGAAATGTTTTTGAAAGGAAAATACGAGGTCTTATTTAAGACATTGTATGTTATACAGCATTTATCAGAGGGCCTCCTTGCTGTTTAGTGCTCAGTGTTAGCTTTGATGAATGGCATCTGGATTTTAAATGAGGCTACCTTTACGTAAAGTTCTATGTTAATAGTCCCCTACATTTCTACATCTTTAAAATCAGGATGCAAGTGTATATACCTCACGTGATTGCTGTTCAAAAGCTGATGTGGGAGCCCAAAGAAAAGTGTTTTGTGAACTAAAAGCATTACATTACTATTTGGCTAACATATGTAATCCATTATTGTAAGATGATCTTGTATTAATTTTTAAATTTTTTTAATGTTAATTTAGTTTTTGAGAGACAGGGAGACAGAGCGTGAGCAGGGAGGGGCAGAGAGAGAAGGAGACACAGAACCTGAAGCAGGCTCCAGGCTCTGAGGTGTCAGCACAGAGCCCCAACGCGGGGTTTGAATTCACAAACCTTTATGAGATGATGACCTGAGTCGAAGTCGGATGCTTAACTGACTGAGCCACCCAGGCGCCCCTCTTGTATTAATTTTTTAAAATATCCTCTGAGTGCTTGGAACATATAAGGCACTGGACTAGGCAATGTGAAGAATAAAAATCAGATACGGGTTCTGGGCTTTCAAGGTACCGAAATCTCAGTAGAAGACACACAAGGTAGAAGATACTGGGTGCTCAGCCAGTACTTAAGAAGGAAGTCTCTGAAGTGAGCATTGAAGGACAGAAAGGATCTAGACATAGGAAGATGAGAAGGGACAGAGAAGAAGACATCCCCAACACACAACAGTGAGCGGAGCAGGGTGGGAGGCAAGGGAAGAGAACGAAGCCAGACTGCAGATGTTAAAGGCAGGAAGAGTAACTACCCCTCTTCCGATGGAAGATTATAGGGGATTAAAGAAGAGAGTCTGGAGAGGGTATGATGCTCAGTGAAATAAGTCGGACAGAGAAAGACAGATGCGATATGATTTTGTTTATGTGTGGACTCTAAAAAACAAACAAGAACAACACAAGAGAAACAGATACAGGTAACCAAGTCGTGGGTGGGGGGTGGAGGCGGATAAAACGGGTGATGGGGATCTAGAGGCGCAAACTTCCAGCTACAAAATAAGGCACAGGGGTGTAAAGCACAGCGTTAACTTTGGTGACAGATGCTAATCTGCTTTTCACGGTGAGCATTTCATAACGTACATAATTGTTAAAATACTATGTTGTACGTGTGCAACTAATATTAAATGTCTACTATACTTTGATTAAAAATAAAAATTTTAGGGGTGCCTGGGTGGCTCTGTCAGTTTGATTTCAGCTCAGGTCATGATCTCGCGGTTCGTGGGATCAAGCCCTGAGTCAGGTTCTGTGCTGACAGCACGGAGCCTGCTTGGGATCCTCTCTTTCCCTCTCTCTCTCTCTGTCCCACCCTGCTGGAGGGCACATGCATGCTCTCGCTCCCTCTCAAAAGAAATAAATATTTAAATAAAATATAAATGTTCAAAATCAGAGTCTGGGTGCAAAAGAGCTCGTGAAGAAGGAATGGACGCGACTGGTGTTCTTAAACCTCTACTGTTACTGTTACGTGTCCGTGTTTCAGAAAGAAGGAAGAAAGCCCACAGACTCACACATCCATCTAGTTTAGCCTCATAAATCTCATCGTCGAAATCTTTTAACAGTCTGTCCCAAAGACCATCTTTTATCACAATACTACCAACTATGTTTTAGTTTCCTCTGAAGGCTTCGAAAAGTGTTTTGACTATTTCTATCTGTTCATGCTTTGGCTCTCTTCCCTTCATCTTCTGTGTACACATACCCGATCATAACCCGTCCCTTAAACTCCAGCTCCATCAGGGAATCTCCCTCGATGATCTAGACCTTATCGATTCCTCTGCATGCTTTGTTATGTATCTGTTTTATCAAACAGTAAAATGGGAGAAGTACTGGGGACCTAAGAGTAAAACGACAAGGTCCCCATTCTGGCTGGGGACATGGTTTAATGCCATGGGTTTCCTCTTGTGTAAAATGAAAGGTTGTGCATAAGGTCACTTCCCATTATTCATTCAACAAATAAAATGAGCACCCACCTGTGCTAAGCTCTATCTTAGGTGCTGAGGATACAGTGAAGAAGGACAATGTATGTACCTATCTTTTTATGTATGTATGTATGTATGTATGTATCCATCTATCTATCTATGATTGTCTCCCTTGAGTTCAGTGGTTCTCAAACTTTAGCTTGCATCAGAATCACCTGGGGGAGCTTACTAAAACCCAGATTTCTGTAGACACCCCATTCGCAAGAGAGTCTGGTGCAGCAGTCACAGAGTAGGGCCCCAAATTTTAGCATTTCCCACATGGTTCTGGGTGATGCTCATGCTTCCAGTCCAGGTACCACACTCAGAGAACCTCTGCTCTAGTGGAATGTCTTTGCCTTTTTCACTGCTCTATTGCCAGTGCCTGGAATAAATGTTGATGGGATTAAAGAATATAAGGCATTTTGTTAATTGACAAAGGGGAATCTAGCTCTTTCCTTGCACGATGTTATAGTTTAGAAGGAAAATAATAATTCTACTAACAGACAGAAGAGTTACTATCATCAGAAAGGGATAAGGGATGGTTTATATGCAAAGGCAAATGAACTCATTTCCAACCTAGAGGAAGGAAGAGGAAGGTCAGGGAGGACTTTGTGGAGGAATATATTTGATCTATTATTCCTTGGAGGGCCGGCCCATACACTTGTTTCAAAAACGCCAGTTATAATTAAAAAACATATTTTTAGTCACTCTCTTTGGAATCTGTCTTAATCTATGGTGAATCCTTTGTACTACTCTCCAAGTCTGCAGAATCTTCGCATTGTGATGTAAGTTTTGCTATCTGGAAATAGCTACATACCACATTTTTGCCAACTCTGGTCCGAAGGAGAGTTGATTTAGTTGCATAGCTCTGTCCTTTGTCAAAAACAAGGTACGCTTTTGAGTTAAGGTATCAGCTTTCCAGTATGACCTAGAAATGGAGCCCTGAAACAATTTCAGGATAGGAGCTTAAAAATCACTTGGAGGGGCGCCTGGGTGGCGCAGTCGGTTAAGCGTCCGACTTCAGCCAGGTCACGATCTCGCGGTCCGTGAGTTCGAGCCCCGCGTCAGGCTCTGGGCTGATGGCTCGGAGCCTGGAGCCTGTTTCCGATTCTGTGTCTCCCTCTCTCTCTGCCCCTCCCCCGTTCATGCTCTGTCTCTCTCTGTCCCAAAAATAAATAAAAAATGTTGAAAAAAAAAAAAAAATCACTTGGAACAATGGAAACCTCCATGGATTAAGTTTATTGTTTCCGAAGGTGATTAGTTTGAAGAACACCCCCATTTGTCCATATGTTCTGATGTGTTTGTTTAAGAGTTACTCTTAATATACATGGTATTTTGATTTACTGAAAGAGTCAACACTTAACCATGCAAGATACCAGGCACATTTTTTCTTCGGAGTATATGCCACACTATAAATATCTAAAGTTTAAGCATTATGGGAACAAAGAAAGCAGTATAAAATGGTAGTTCTTCCAAAGTACATCTGTGAAAACCATGTATACGTACCAGGAAATATCCACAGGTTTCTAACAGCTCTTAGTAATTCTGGGCCACTCAGCTAATAATAAATGTCGGTTTATGCGTCCTGGGCATTGTGCTCGATCATACTGGTCCTTTATGAAGGGGATATAGCGAACCATTCTTCTAGCTTGGAACAAAAAGACTAAGGAAAATGTGGAAGACCTATGACAGAAAGCATACGCTTACAGTCATGGCTTCTCCCTGCTCGTTTGTCCCCAGACTCCCTCAGCCACTCTGCTCCCCCATTGTCTGAGCCCAGGGTATCTTTGCTGTGGGATCAACATGTACTAGCTATGCCAGGTCAGCATTCACACAATAACAGGCTTTCTTGAAAGACCTCCCGTATCTCATACAGAGGTGCTCAACGAGCAACACAACAAAAGCACCTCAAGTCCAGTTGTTCAGATCAACGATTCTTAAAAGGGGCTCCCAACACCAGGGACCTCAGCAGAAGCTGAGAACCAGTTAGAAATGCAACCTCTCCAGTCCCACCCCAGAAACACTGAGTATGTTCAGAGGAGGTGGTGAGGCCCAGCCACCTGACTTAACGGGCCATGGGTCCAGGTGGTTCTGATGCATGCTATGGGGTGAGAGCCCTTAAGACACTGGCAACAGCAGTAAGGAAACCGGCAGACGAGCCATGCAACCGCTCATAAACTCGACAATTTATTCTAACAACCTCTTACCATCCTGATTACTACATGTAATACACACACACTTCTCCGCCCCAACCCTGCTTCACCTCCTATAAAAGCAGCACAGGGAAAAACCAACCATACTAGCAGGTGGCTGTTCTGTTTCTTTGACGAGGAGTGAGGGAGGCAGAGAAACTGAAAGACTCCATACAAATCTGCTGTTTGCTCCTTTTCCTGCTTGCGTTCCTGCCAGGACCGGCACCCCCACATCACACACGCTGCACGGTGCAAACAGTGCGTGTCCTCCCTGTAAGGGACACGGAGTCAATGACTGCTCTCCAATAGAAAACGTCCCAGGAAGGACCAGGAGAGGAGCCATCACAGGGCAATTCCAGACCACGGAGCCGGACGTCCCCACGCGGGGACCCTGGCTCCAAGGAGTAACACGCGGGCCTTCGTCTTTGTTCTGACCAGTTCCTGGATGCCACACCCCAAACAAAGACGAGACCCCTGCTCCTTTCTGAGTCTCCCAGGGGCTCCGTCTGTACCTGCTTTCTCTGTACCTCCGGTAACCTCTGCTCTCACCTCCTGCTGGTTCATGTTTGATTTCCATCCTATATGAAGCCAAGGACCCTCTTGGCTGGTCTTGGGAACGCCCTCTGGGTCCTTGGACCCAGCCTGACAGCATCAGCAAGATTTTATTGAGTGATATAAATACACTTGGTCACTTGCAGATACGAGTTATCATGTGTTTAGTGAATAGCTATGTTCAAGCCTATTTTTAATAGACTATTAAAACACGTGAAGGCGAATGAATACTTTGTCCTATATGTAACTAAACAGTCATAGTCATTTCAGATCTGTTCACTGGACTGTGATACTCAAACTTCATGACAAGTTTTGCACGGGACTTAAAACTTTACAATCCCCTCAAAAGGCGTATGTAGAATAAAATGATTCTCTGCTTAGGGGTTAAGACTTAGGCTCTGGAAAAGTGCAGTCCTTAGACATACAGTGTGACCCATACTTGTAACTTAATTTTTCTAAGAAACCACATTAAAAAAATGAAATGAGTGACATGAATATTAAACTATTATTTTGTTTAATCCATTGTGTTAAAAATACCATTTCAGCATGCAAACAATATAAAGTGTTTACTTTTAAAAAGTCTTCAAAATCTTGCACATACAGGCCATCTCCATGAGAATGCCAAATTTTAACTAGAAATACCTGATGTTTTGTTTACACCCGATAAAATGTCATTGCAAAGGTAGATTTCACACCCAAGTTGTTGCACACATACTAAAAAGTTTTCAACAGCCTAACTGGATATCAGTTTTTATATTTAAATATAAAATAAGTAAAACTGTATTAAAAAAAAGGGGGGGGGAGGGGGAACCACAGGCCTAAAATGGTGTCTCTTAGACCCAGTTTCCAAACCCGGGTAATAATCTAATTGCAATTTCAGCCTCCCCAAGAAGGCAGCCCTAGGAAACTGGGTCAGCCAGGAAATTTTCCTTCCCGTCAGCACCAGGGAGTCTGTCCCCTGGGTCCTCTCCCTCCGCCAAAGAGAGATGAGGCCGTCTGCACCAGGAGACCCTAGGATACAGCCTTGTCTGGAACAATCCCTTTCTTTGGCATCAGCTCTCTTGCCCCACCCTCCTTCCGTAAAGAAAAAACCTGTACATCTCCTGGGAGGTGCCTCCTTGCTACAAGGGATGCCGCACAGGAACTAGGACAGACCAACCTGGTTAAGAATGCTGTGGCTTTTAGGGGGCCTGACTGGCTTGGTGGGAAGAGCCCACACTCCCCGCCCCTTGAGCTCCGGTTGGAGCCCCACGCTGGCTGTAGACATTACTTTAAAAATTAAAGGACATTCCAGCTTTGCTCTTTCCCGACCGCTTAGCAAACGGCCTAGCCCGGCGCAAGCTCCACGCCTAACACCTGTTAAACGCCGCAGGCACAGCGGCAGCAGGGACGTGCCACTGGGCCGCGCCCTGCACCGGGGAGGGGGTGCATTCGTCGCCAGCCGTCTGCAGCGATCGGAAGCGATCCGAAAGCCTGCAGCGGGAGAGGGGCTGAAATGACTCATTTGCGCTCCGCAGCCCCGAGCCGCGCTGGCTCACGAATCGCGCCTGTTCGTGTGGGTTAATACGGCTAAGGCAGAGGGCGCCCACGCGGGCTCGCCGCCCGCGGCCGCAGAGGCGCCTGGAAGCCCCCGCCCCCGCGACAGCGGGGCCTCGGCAGCTATTCTCCCCAAATGTTTTCCAAAACGGGGCTGTGGCTGTTGTCGTTCAAGGAGCAAATCCCCAACTGCTCGGAAACGCCTGCGCTTTTACCTCGCAGTCCCGGGTGGGGTTTTAAACAGGGCTTAAATAAAGCGGAGGGAGGAGGGACGGCTACCTGACTCGCTAACATCAGAACAGAGAAGCCGCCGCCCAGACCCGCTTACGGTTGGCGGTTTCCCGCCGGGCAAACGGAAGCAAAACCGCCCCTGACGTCACGGGAGGCGGCCGCTCCCGGTTACCATGGTGAAGCCCGAGCGGCCATCTTGACTGTGGTCAGCCTGCACCGGCCGCGGGAAGTCTTCACGATGAGACACGAGAAGGGAATCGTCCCTCTCGGAAATAAGGAACTGGCAGAATCACGAAAGACCAGAGGCACAAAGCATTAGCTAATGTAGGTAGGGGAGCACAGAGGCGGTGCGGCGTCCGCGGCTTTAGCGGAACGATTCGATCGGGCCCGCGGAGGGTTCCGCCCCGGAGCCCGAGAGCCGCTTCCGGTGCCCAGCGGAAGCGTGGGTCGCCAGAGGACGACTCTTGGAAAGAATCGGCTCTCCGCTGGGCGCCCAACCGGCATCATGTCGAGTTTAGCGGTGAGAGACCCGGCGATGGATCGGTCACTGCGTTCCGTGTTCGTGGGGAACATTCCGTATGAGGCAACCGAGGAGCAGCTGAAGGACATTTTCTCGGAGGTCGGTTCTGTGGTCAGTTTCCGGCTGGTGTACGACCGGGAGACGGGCAAGCCCAAGGGCTATGGCTTCTGCGAGTACCAGGACCAGGAGACCGCGCTGAGCGCCATGCGCAACCTCAACGGGCGCGAGTTCAGCGGCCGGGCGCTGCGGGTGGACAACGCGGCCAGCGAGAAGAACAAGGAGGAGCTCAAGAGCCTGGGGCCCGCGGCGCCCATCATCGACTCGCCCTACGGGGACCCCATCGACCCGGAAGACGCCCCCGAGTCCATCACCAGGGCGGTCGCCAGTCTGCCCCCCGAGCAGATGTTCGAGCTCATGAAGCAGATGAAGCTGTGCGTGCAGAACAGCCACCAGGAAGCGCGAAATATGCTGCTTCAGAACCCCCAGCTGGCCTATGCGCTGCTGCAGGCCCAGGTGGTGATGAGAATAATGGACCCGGAGATTGCTCTGAAAATCCTGCACCGCAAGATCCACGTCACCCCGCTCATCCCGGGCAAATCTCAGCCCGTGTCCGGCCCGGGCCCCGGCCCGGGGCTGTGCCCGGGACCCAGCGTCCTGCTGAACCAGCAGAACCCGCCAGCCCCTCAGCCGCAGCATATGGCTAGACGGCCAGTGAAAGACATTCCTCCTCTGATGCAGACCCCTATCCAGGGCGGGATCCCAGCCCCGGGGCCGATGCCAGCTGCGGTTCCCGGACCCGGGCCTGGTTCCCTAACTCCCGGGGGAGGAATGCAGCCCCAGGTTGGGATGCCGGGCGTCGGCCCAGTGCCTTTAGAGCGGGGACAGGTGCAGATGTCGGATCCCCGAGCTCCTCTACCTCGTGGACCCATGACTGCCGGTGGCCTGCCTCCTCGAGGGCTGTTAGGAGATGCTCCAAACGACCCCCGTGGAGGGACTTTGCTTTCAGTCACTGGGGAGGTAGAGCCCAGAGGCTATCTTGGCCCACCTCATCAGGGCCCCCCCATGCACCACGCCTCTGGTCACGACGGCCGGGGCCCTTCCTCCCATGAGATGAGGGGAGGGCCATTAGCAGATCCCAGACTGCTAATTGGAGAGCCCAGAGGACCCATGATAGATCAAAGGGGTCTCCCAATGGATGGTAGAGGAAGTAGAGATTCTCGAGGGATGGAGACTCGAGCCATGGAGACGGAAGTCTTGGAGACCCGAGTAATGGAGAGAAGAGGAATGGAGACCTGTGCAATGGAAACCAGAGGGATGGAAGCGAGAGGCATGGATGGAAGAGGAATGGAGCTAAGGGGCCCTGGCCCCAGCTCCAGAGGCCCTATGACTGGTGGAATCCAGGGTCCTGGTCCCATTAATATGGGGGCAGGTGGTCCTCAGGGACCCAGACAGGTCTCGAGCATTTCAGGGGTGGGAAATCCTGGAGCGGGCATGCAGGGGGCAGGCATACAAGGAACGGGCATGCAGGGGGCGGGCATACAAGGAACGGG
>NC_064818.1:5340359-5350129 GCF_023721935.1 Panthera uncia
GGCATACAAGGAACGGGCATGCAGGGGGCGGGCATACAAGGAACGGGCATGCAGGGGGCGGGCATACAAGGAGTGGGCATGCAGGGGGCGGGTAAGCAAGGTGGAGGCCAGCCGAGCAGTTTTAGCCCTGGGCAGAGCCAGGTAACTCCGCAGGATCAAGAGAAGGCAGCTCTGATCATGCAGGTTCTCCAACTGACTGCAGATCAGATCGCCATGCTGCCTCCTGAGCAAAGGCAGAGCATCCTGATTTTAAAGGAACAAATTCAGAAATCTACTGGAGCTTCTTGAAAGGTCTTAGACAGTGTTTGGCAGTATTCTCAAGGTTTCTGTGTAGCATGGAGAATGGGTGCAAAAAGCTGACCGCTGCATCCCCACACTTGAATGATTAGGGTTTCCCTCCCAGAACCTTATTTCATCTTGTTGTCTTTGTATTTTTCTCTGTTTTCCTTTTTATTTTAATGGGGGTGGGGGTTGGGGGGAGTGGGTCTGTTCACTTTTATTCACTGTAAATATACAAAAATAACTCTGGACATGGTTATATTCTACCAAATAAGATTACAAAGAATAAGCAATATGAAAAGTGTCTACGGTATGTTAACTACATTTTTTAAATATTGAGTAAAACAATGTGACAACTGCACATAATACTAAAATATGACTTGTTAAGCTGGTAATGTACTAAGATAGTTTAAGATTCTTGGTTGTGTAAGAAAATAAAGAAGTTTACCTCAAAATTAGAAGATACATTTTTTGGTAAGCCGTTTAAAATACAAAATCCTATTTTGGGGACAGTAAGAATGCTGTCCTAGGTTAAACATTGTGAGAGTGTTTTGGGATATTTCAAAATGTTAGTGCTAACAGGGTAAGTCTCAACTTGCGGTATTAGAATTGTTTTTTTCCTAAAGCTATGCTACCTGAAAAATCCAGGAATGTACCTGGTGTGGCGTTTCATCATCTGACCGAAGACCAGCAATATCGTGGCCTGGCCTGGAGAGTGATGACTTTGCTGGGACAGTTCTGGGATCAGCCCGGTTACCGAAGTCGGCTCCGATTAGACTCCTTATCTCTCAGTACCTTCCCGTTTCTCCCTAGTTTTCAAGCCCTGAATATGAATCTTAAGTAATCCTCTCCCATCCTTTCTAAAAATCAGTGTCTAGGGATGTGATCTGGGTGAGTTGTACACATCCATTGGACTTCTCATAAATAGAGAGCTTCGTGCAGTCAAGTTCTCAGTTTCCTGGTGACCAGCTTCCATATACAGATGGCATCCATGTGGTCAGCCAGGATGGGGACTTCACAATCTTAGTCTCTCCAATGTTTAACATGCCTTTTAGTTTTCTTACTTACAGATCTTCTTATCTATCCCCGTGTTATTGGAATAATTGTGATATTTTATAGCCTGAATTCTGTGCTCAGCTAGTTATTAACTCACTTTTTAGATTTTAAAAGTAACAAAGCTATTTAGTCCAGTACACATACCCAGGAGAGAGATTTAAAAATCACTAGGAAGGTGGGGCTTAGCACATTTTGTTTAGAGCTATTACCTAGTTTATTTTTAAGCCTTGATGATGTGGATACATAAAAATTTGTGTCATAGACTGAATAATAATTAACAGAAGCACAAACACCCAAATGTGTTTGGTTACATAACCAGGTGGTCTTAACTCCGGAGAAGAAAACCAATGTCAAGTAATAGAGGAAAAAATAGCATTTAATACAAGGAGAGAGCTGAGATTTGGAAACTGAATTTTTCCTCTTATAAGGTTTTTGTGTCTTACACGGGTGCCTCACTCTTTTTTTACAAAGGTTTCTTCCTTGTGCTATTTCCTGTCTATTCGTTTTTTATTGTTTTTCATACTGTTCCCTTTCCCCTGTTTTCTCTATGCTTCCTCCATATTGGAGAGGACAACTCTCCCTTCCATATATGCTAGTTCTGGTTAATACTCATTCATAGAGTTGGCTTGATTGCTTGGAAGTTAAAAATGCTTTATCCCAAAGCTTTCACTGAAGGGCTCTCCCTGAAAACTTAGATGTTCCACTCTCTGTTGTAGTTAAACCTGCATCGTTCAATGCAGACTGAATAAAAGGGATGTAAAATTAAGGATGACTTTAGTATCTGATTTTTAATGAATGAATTACCCAAAAGAAATCTATTTTGAGAAATCCATGGGTCTGAATACCTTTCTCCCCCTTTAAATGAAAAAGGCAAACAAAAACAACAACAAACAATTTGGAGGCATGGATGGAAATCCCTTTCTTAGATCCACTATCTGTATAGTTACACGGCTGAAATAACAAAAGACATTATTCCATGGTTGGTATCGATAGCAACATCTTGGTATCTGGACATGGGCTTCCTTCCGCTTATGTTCCCCACAAAGAACCATCCTCTGCATGCCAGGAAGACCTTATAGGACCGTCATAACTGACGGCACATGTTACCTTGCAGTGCTCGATTTTACTTGGCCCTCTACCCACCCCCACCCCCCCCCACCCCGCCCTTTTAACGGACCAGGAACTCTAAAGAGGGACCATCGTTTCTGTATCCGCTACACCAAAACCAGGTGCGAAGGAAGGACAAAACGTTCTTACCAGTCTTGGGGAGGTGGGGGGGAATCCCATTAAGAGCACATAAAGTTCCCCCAAAACATTTAGATTCCACACAGAACAGATGAGCTGTAACAACTAGTTACATTAGAAAATAAATTAGTAGTAGGTAACAGAAACAATCTCCTTTGCTCTGATAAGGTAGGTTCTCCTCACCCAGTTCTCTCACTACTGATGGATGGAGCCTCATTTCGTTTGATGGTGATGCAAGCAATACGTGTCTGCTACAATCAGAATCCCAGCTGTTTTACTCCATACCCACTGGTTACAACCCTTAACATCCTGCATTTCCCCAAATATGGATAGGCTATAAATGCAATCACAAACTCATTCATTAGAACGATGCTTAAAGACGGTGGGGTGAAACCCTGATTTGTAAATACCTTTTCAGGGCTTATTCCTTTTGAGCAGTTTGTTTGTTGGGAATATGAAATGGGCAACTTTAACCAGTGTCTGCCTATTAGCCATTCCCCTCTTACATTACTGATGATTAATATCAAGATGTGTTTTAATGTCTGCTGATGTTCCAGGACTTCTAATTTTTTTTTAAATGTGCATTTATCTTTGAGAGAGAAAGAGAGAGAGCACAAGCAGGGGAGGGGCAAAGAGAGAGGGAGACACAGAAATCTGAAGCAGGCTCCAGGCTCTGAGCTGTTAGCACGGAGCCCAATGCGGGGCTTGAACTCAAGAACCATGAGATCATGACCTGAGCTGAAGTCGGACTGTTAACCGACTGAAACACCCAGGCTCCCCAGGACTCCTAATTTTAAGAGTTATTTGATAAGATACAAGCCAATGTGAAACCCAGGTGAAGGTAAGCTAATCTAATAAAGATCATATATGATTTTTGAACTACTCTTTTCAGAATTCTAATGGTAAAAAAGCTTAAAAACAACAACAAAACAAACCAAAAGCCTTAATATCTCAATTTGCAAAGCTGATTGCTTTCCCATGTTCTGATGGGACACTGACTAAGCACAGGGACCCCAATTTCCTATGGTGTGTCTGGCCTTCCTCTCAGGACTGATGAAGTGTAAGGGTAATTATATGCAGCAACCTACCGCGCCAGGGAAAAGTGAGTTATCAGTCACATCTCAGTCCGCTCACAATATATCAGCCTCTTGCGGCTCTATATTGTCAGCTAATGTCTAGACGGACTTCTGCTTGACTTGCTCTCATCAGTCTCTGGTCAAGAATGGTCTACAGTCAAGAACTACTGCATTTTAAGGCAATTACTATACTTAAAAGCATATAATTAATATTAACTTTAATACTATGAATATGATATTGGTATATATTTTGCTAATATGTTCCATACATATGCATACTGCAAATCTTCACTACATCTTTTTTCTTTTAATTTTTTTTTAACGTTTTATTTATTTTTGAGACAGAGAGAGACAGAGCATGAACGGGGGAGGGGCAGAGAGAGAGGGAGACACAGAATCGGAAGCAGGCTCCAGGCTCTGAGCCATCAGCCCAGAGCCCGACGCGGGGCTCGAACTCACGGACCGCGAGATCGTGACCTGAGCCGAAGTCAGACGCCCAACCGACTGAGCCATCCAGGCGCCCCTACATCTTTTAATATTTTCATTGGCTTTTATGCACCTTCAAACAAACACTTACTCCTTTGGTGGAAAATTGAGCATTACAAATATTCACATTACAAACTGCCTTTTACATAAGGTGTTAACTAGCCTGTTTCTTCTTTTTAAAATGTTGTTTGTTTATTTATGAGAGAGAGAGAGAGAGAGAGAGAGAGAGAGAGAGAGAGAGAGAGGACGCGTGCACGCACGCAAGCAGGGGAGGGGCAGAGAGAAAGGGAGACACAGGATCCGAAGCGGGCTCCAGGCTCTGAGCTATCAGTGCAGAGCCCGATGTGGGGCTTGAAACTCACGAACTGTGAGATCATGACCTGAGCCGAAGTCGGACGCTTAACCAAATGATCCACCCGGGTGCCCCTAGCATGTTTCTTCTTGATATTTTTCTACCTCAGTTTAAACCTTATGTCAGTAAAGGACCTATATTGCATCAAAGGTGACATTAGGGTAGCACTGTCAAAAATAACAAACTCCATGATTATTAAATACTGTACATAAAAATACTGAAGTATTATCCTAGAAAAACAAGTTGAAGTATTCCGTTAAGGACAATTCTTGATAAATAGGAGTTAATTTAGGTGCCAAAGGTAGGTAACTAATTATCAAAGACTTAGAACAAAATACACATTTTCAGCCATAATTGCTTTTATGTGATTCAGTATATATTAACTCTGCAGACACTGGAAATCAATCCCATATGTCCTGAAGGTTGGTCCTTTAAAAAAAGCAAATCGTGGGGCTCCTGGGTGGCTTGGGGTGTCTGGGTGGCTCAGTCAGCTGAGCATCTGACTTTGGCTTAGGTCATGATCTCTCAGTTTGTGAGTTCGAGCCCCTCGTCGGGCTCTGTGCTGACAGCTCAGAGCCTGGAGCCTGCTTCGGACTCTGGGTCTCCCTCTCTCTCTGCCCCTCCCCTGCTCACATTCTGTCTCTCTCTGTCTCTCTATCTCTGTCAAAAATAAATAAGCATGAAAAAAATTTTTAACAAAAAAATAAATAAAGCTAATTGGTTTGATGACTTATTTGTCTATCACGAAAGTACAGTGGATTATCTCTTGGGCAGCAAGCCATGAAATCAGCAGTTACCCCACACAATTATTTTGTCTCTTCACTTAATTAGCTGTTTTAATCAAAACTCTGCCTCCTTCCATTACTAATATTATTCAGTAATTCTATTGCAAAAGTCTGAGCCACTTCTGTGTACCTTCCCGCCTTTGCTCCACTCACCTTGCTGCCTGGAGTGAACATGTGGCCAACTGCCACATTTGTTTATGAATCTATCTCTTTACCCCCGGACATTGCACAGAACACAGAACACCTGCTATAGCTCAGTCGCCGACTTCCTTTGCCTTCACGTTCACTTTTGATAACATTCAAAGCACGGACCACATTAACAATCATATATTTGGGTTAATAATGTGATGAAATGGCCTCAGTGAGGCTCGTTTGGTGCATTAACATCCACAAAATCACACTCTATGTCCCAAACATCACCCTTATTCACATGTTAAGTAACACAGTGACATAAAGAAGAAGAGATTCAAGCATTTCCAGATGCAAACCTGGCTCTATGAGCATAAACACAACCACCGCCTATTACTAGGATATAATTCCTGTCTTAAGATAAGCCTATACCCAAAATGTTTTTATATTTCTGTGCATGCCAGTCCACAGAGAAAAAGATCCTTGTCTATTTTAAAGAAGAGACGAATTACACTGTTGAAATCTCTGGAAGCAACTACTTTTGCCCTTCCTGCCATCAATGTTGTCAGTTTTGTCCTTCAGAGGCTCTAAATATCTTTGGACAAGGGACCCCCATCTGTGGCCTGTGGGTCAACGGAGCCTGCAGATATTTTGTGGGTGACCTGCCCAACATCTCAAAATGTTGAATTTGAGTGCATTTGCGCGCAACATGTGTTCTTCAACGTGGCCACGGGCCCACCCTCAGGTGTGATTCACACAGTGGCTTGCCGGGCCCTGTAATGCTCTGAGCTTACCATTCCTGTTATACTCTGCAAAAACAGAGCTTGAGATTCAATTGAAATTTTTAGTGTCGAGCTTGACAAATGTGAACTAGTAAAACGGTTGAGCCACCGGTTCAGCAAGTAAAATTCTGCAAAATCAATCAACCGACCAACCAAACATATAAACATCCAGAACAGCAAAAAAACGTAGGGCACTTTTTAAATTCCTAGCTTTTCATGAAGTATACGAAGCAGAAAAATATCCTAGAATGCTAACCCGCTGTCTACCTTTCTCCCACAACTCTTTTGCATTTTTCACAAATATTAAGCCAAAAGGGCAACATGTTTTTCAATCCAAAAATCTATAAAATGAGAACCATATATATAATATTAAATGCCAACAGCTCTGGAATGCACTTATGTATAGCATACTTGGTAAAAACAAAGTTCTTTAATTGATCTGTTATTAACTGAAAAGAACCCACCATGTAATGTCCACAGAGAAGCCACACTGATTAAAAAAGTGATAACAAAAAGTCAGATCATGCCATTCCCTTGTTTAAAGCCTCTTGTGAGTCACTTTGCTCTTAGAATAAAATCCCACATCCTTACCGTGTACCATAAAGCCCTAAGCCAATCTCACGTGCTAACTTTGGGCCCCTGGCTCACTGCTGTGGCTCCTTTGGGCCTAGCATCGCTTCCTTGAATTCATGGGCTCATTTTCATCTCTCAGCTTTATACTTGGCAGTTTTCTTACCCCACTCTTTCCCCAGCCCTCTGAGTGGCTAGTTCATTCTCTTTCCCGAGGCTTTAACTTCCATATCACTTTACTCAGGGAGGCTTTTCTTGAACACCCCAGTTCAAATGTTCTCCCCATTCTCTCGTCTCCTTGCCTTACTTGTTTTTTTATTTATTTTTTTATTTTTTTAATGTTTGTTTTTTGAGAAAGAGAAAGAGAGTGAGCATGAGTGGGGAGGGGCAGAGAGAGAGGGAGACACAGAATCCGAAGCAGGCTCCAGGCTCCGAGCTGTCAGCACAGAGCCCGATACAGGGATCCAACCTATGAGTCGTGAGAGCACGACCTGAGCCGAAGTCGGACGCTTAACCAATTGAGCCACCCAGGCACCCCTCTTACTTGTTTTTAAACAATGGCTCTCTTAGCTGAGCACGACTTACCACCAATCCATGCCTTCCAATCCTTTTGCCAAACATGGTTATATACATGAGACAAACTTGCTGGTTACCATTCATGAGTTACTCTTCATTACGGCCATGTTACATTTATGGTGTCGATTGTGTCTGTTCCCAAATTTATGCTGGTTGCACTCCTGCTATAATACACAGATAAGGCTATAGGCATAGGCAGAGTTGTATAGATATAGGTATGTAGCACGTGTGTATAATATGGAATATGATGGCAAAAAATAAAAGGCTGTTTCTATGAAATCTGTTGAGGTAGGAAAGTCACTCTACCTACAGCGAGCTTACAATTCCTGTTATACTCTGCAAAAACAGAGCTTTTGATTCAATTGGAATTTTGTGTCTAGCTTGACAAATGTGAACCAGAAAAACAGTTGAGCCACCGGTTCAGCAAGTAAAATTCTGCAGAATCGATCAACCAACCAAACATATGAACATCCAGAACAACAAAAAAAGGTACGGCATTTTTTAAATTCCTAGCTTTTCATGAAGTGTAACGGTCCATCCCTGCTGTTTTTCTGTGAGGCCCCATATACTCATGTTCTGTATGTTGCCTCTAAATAAACTAAAGAAGCTCCATTCCCACCTCAGAGGGGAAGCAAGTAATCATTCTCTGAGTTTTGCCTATGTCCCAAACACCTGGTAATGTCCAAAAAGAGCCAGATCCTGAACATGTTACGGGACATTAGCTTTGAACAAACCTTGGCTGACGCCAGCATCGATACCCCTGCCTCGGGTAACTTATGGAATAACCTTTATTATTCACCTGGTCCTCGCTTCTGATGGGACCTTACCCTGGATTCCTGGAGGGACACGTACCCTAGACCTCTTCCCATACAAACCCCTAGCCCCAAGCAATGGCGAGACTCATTTTCCTTTCCTCTCCAGATCTCCGGGACACTCTGTCTGCTATTTTGTGTCACTTACACTATTCAACAAACCATTTCCACCTCCTCTGGTTTACATTTGATTTCTGTCCTGCATTGACTGGTCCAACAGGATCTTCCCCTGGGTTCTTGGACCCCGCCTGCCTGCATCACTGTGATGAATACATGTCCATCACATCAGCTGTGTTTGTTCATAAAGCAGCTTGTGCCAATTTCACTCATTTTTGTAATGTATGTAAAGACAGACATAGATACATTACTTATGTGAATGTCAAAAACATTATTTCTATGAAAACTAGGTAGAATGTCTTAAAAAGATTTGACAAAGACAAGTGGTTGAAAAGGGATTATTAAATTTGATGGGGGCAAGATGATTGAAAAAATACTTGAAAAAAAAAATCTCTGAGATTTACATTTAGGTCCTCAAAGTACTTGCAAGTGTCTCAACCCTTGGTACACTTGAAAGAAAGGTTGAAACTGATCATCGTAGACAAAGCATTACATCAAAACCTTCAGTTTTCTTGCATTAGTTTCTTAGGTACTGGAGGGAGAAAGATCCTTGAGGAACTATAATCTGAAGTTTGGTATCACAGTTGTTTTTCTTCCAACTCCGCAGGGCTTACCCAGGAAACATACCAACAGGCCCCCATTCTAGACCTCCTCCTTCTGCCCTTGCCTGTTGTTATATGCTCAAGGACACGGAGTGCGCTTTCAACTCTTGCTAATGATGGGTCGCCTGGGTGGCCCAGTTGGTTAAGCTTCCAACTCTTGGTTTCGGTTCAAGTCATGATCTCACTCACGGTTCATGAGATCCAGCCCCACGCTGTTAGCACAGAGCCTGCTTGGGATTCTCTCTCTCACTTTCACGTGCTCTCTCTCTCAAAATAAATAAATAGACTTTAAGAGATAAATAAATAAAATAAACTCTTGCTACTGAAAACATGGTCCTTGGACCCACAGCATCAGCATCACTGGGAAGCCTATTAGAAATGCAGAATGTGAAGCCCACCCCAGACTAGCCGCATCGGAATCTGCATTTAATAAGATCTGCAGGTGATTCACATATAAACAAACGTTTGAGAAGCATTGCTTAAGCCTAATTTTAAAATACATAAAACTGGGAGAAAAAAAGGAATTTAACAATATTATGATGAATAGAAAGGATTGAGCATGGGGGGAGGATGTTACCAAACCTTATTATTATTTTTTTAAATTTCTATTTAAATTCCAGGGAGTGAACATACAGTGTAATATTAGTCTCAGGAGTACAACATAGTAATTCAACACTTCCAGACATCACCCTGTGCTCATCATGACAAGTGCATTCCTTAATCTCCATCACGGATTTCAACTATCCCCCACCCACCTCCCCTCTGGTGACCATCAGTGTGTTCTCTGTAATTAGGAGTCTGTTTCTTGGTTTGCCTCCCTCCTTTATCCCCTTTGCTTTGTTGTTTTGTTTCTTAAATTCCCTATATGAGTGAAATCATATGATATTTGCCTTTCTCTGACTT
>NC_064818.1:5350229-5423007 GCF_023721935.1 Panthera uncia
ATTCTCTCTCTCTCTCTCTCTCTCTCTATATATATATATATATATATATATATATATCACATCTTCTCTATCCGTTCATCAGTCAGTGGACACATGGGCCATTTCCATAGTTTTGGTATTGTAGATAATGCTGCTATAAACATCGGGGTGCATGTACCCCTTTGAGTTAGTATTTTTGTATTCTTTGGGTAAATACCGAGTAGTGTGATTTCTGGATCACAGGGTAGTTCTGTTTTAAACGTTTTGAAGAGCCTCCATACTGGTTTTTATGGTGGCCGCACCAGTTTGCATTCCCACCAACAGTGCACGAGGGTTCCTCTTTCTCCACACCCTCACCAACAGCTGTTGTTTTTTGTTGTTGATTTCAGCCATTCTGACAGGTGTGAGGTGATATCTCATTGCAGTTTTGATTTGTATTTCCCTGCTGATGAGTGATGTTGAGCATCTTTTTCATGTGTCTGTTGGCCATCTGGATGTACCCTCTGTTGAAATGTTAGTTTGTGTCTCCTGACCTTTTATAATTGGATTTCTAGGTTTTGGGGTTTTGAGTTTGATACATTTTTTATAGATTTTGGATCCAAAACCTTTATTGCTTATATCATTTGCAAATATCTTCTCCCATTCCATAGGGTGTCTTTAGCTTTGCTGGTTGTTTCCTTTGCTGTGCAGAAGCTTTTTATTTTGATGTAGTCCCAAGAGTTTATTTTTGCTTTTATTTCTCTTGCCTCAGGAGACAGACACATCTAGAAAGATGCTGTTACAGCCAACATCAGACAAATTACTGCCTGTGCTATCTTCTAGGATTTTTATGGTTCCAGGTCTCCCATCTAGGTCTTTAATTCATTTTGAATTTATTTTTGTATATGGCCTTAGAAGATAGGCGGCTTCATTCTTTTGCATGAAGCTGTCCAGTTTTTCCGACACCATTTGTTGAAGAGACTGTTTTTTTTTTCCATTGCATATTCTTTCCTTCTTTGTCAAAGATTAAATGACCATATAATTGTGGCTTCATTTCTCAGTTTTCTCTTATGTTCCATTGATCTATATGTCTGTTTTTGTGCCAGAACCATACTGTCTTGATCACTACAGCTTGTGATACAACTTGAAAACCAGATGCTTCCAGCTCTGCTTTTCTTTCTCAAGATTCCTCTGGCTATTTGAGGTCTTTTGTGATTCCATGCAAATTTTAGAATTGTTTGTTCTAGCTCTGTGAAAAATGCTATTGGTATTTTGATAGGGATTGCATTAAATGTGTAGACTGGGGGCTCCTGGCTGGCTCAGCCAGGAGAGTATGTGACATAATCTCAGGCAGGATCATAAGCTCGAGCCCCACATTGGGTGTGGAGCCTACTTTAGCTAGCTAGCTAGCCAGCTTTGGGTAGTATAGACATTTTAACAATATTTTTTCTTCTAATCCATGACCATAGGATGTTTTCCCATTTCTTTGTGTCTTCAGTTTCTTTCATTAGTGTTTTACAGTTTTCAGAGTACAGGTCTCTGACCTTTGGTTAGGCTTATTCCTAGGTATCTTGGTATTTTAGGTACAACTGTAAATGGGACTATTTTCTTAATTTCTCTTTCTTCCACTTCATTATTGGTGTACAGAAAGGCAACAGATTTCTGTATATTGATTTTCGTATCCCACAATTTTACTGAATTCACTTATCATTTCTAGCAGTTTTTTGGTCGAGTCTTTCAGGTATTCTGTATAGAGTATGAAGTTATCTGCAAACAGTGAAAGTTTGACTGCTTCCTTGCCAATGTGGGTGCCTTTTATTTCTTTCTGTTGTCTGATTGTTGTGGCTGGGACCTCTACTACTATGTTGAATATAAGTGGTAAGAGTGGACATCCTTATCTTGTTACTGACCTGAAGGGAAAAGATCTCAGCTTTTCCCCATTTCAGATGATGCTAGCTGTGGGTTTTTCATATATGGCCTTTATTATGTTGAGTTATGTTCTCTCTAAACCTCTTTGTTGAAGGTTTTTATCATGAATTGATTTGTACCTTGCCAAATGCTTTTTCTGGTTTACTGGAATAATCATATGGTTCTTACCTTTCTTTTATTAATGCGGTGTATCACATTGATTTGCAAATATTGAACCATGCTTGCAGCCCAGGAACAAATCCCACAGCATCATGGTGAATTATGTTTTTACTGTATTGTTGGACTTAGTTTTCTAGTATTTTATTGAGAATTTTTGCATCTATGTTCAACAGAGCTATTGGCCTATAGTTCTCTTTTTCAGTAAAGTCATTATATGGTTTTGGTATCAGGGTAATGCTGGCCTCACAGAATGAATTTGTGAAGTTTTCTTCCCTCTTCTATGTTTTTAAACAGTTTGACAAGAAATTAGTTCCGTAAATGTTTGGTAGAATTCGTCTATAAAGCCATCTGGTGCTGGACTTTGGTTTCTTAGAAGATTTTCAGTTACTGACTGAATTTCATTACTGATTATTGATCTGATCAAATTTTCTGTTTATTCCTGATTTAGTTTTGGTCATTTATATGTTTCCAGGAACTTATCCATTTCTTCTAGGTTGTCCAAGTTGTTGGAATATAATTTTTCGTATTATTCTCTTATTTGTATTTCTGTGGTGTTGGTTGTTAATTCTCATCTCTACTTTGTGATTTTATTTATTTGGGTCCTTTCTCTTTTCTTTTTGAGAAGTATGGCCAGAGGTTTATCAATTTCATTAATTTTTTCAAAGAACTAGCACCTGGTTTCATTTGGGTCGTTGTGTTTTCATTTTCATTTTTTCCCATGTATTTTTTAAAAATTTTGTTAATGTTTATTTATTTTTGAGAAAGAGTGAGAGACTGAGTGTGAGAGGGGGAGGGGAAGACAGAGAGGGAGACACAGAATCCAAAGCAGGCTCCAGGCTCTGAGCTGTCAGCACAGAGCCCGACATGGGGCTCAAACTCACAAACCGCGAGATCGTGACCTGAGCCTAAGTTGGACACTTAACCAACTGAGCCACCCAGGTGCCCCTCCCATGTATTTTTTTTATTTCTTCTTTGATTTATTGGTTGACCCATTGTCTGGTAACATGTTGTTTAACCTCCATGTATTTGTGCTCTTTCCAAATTTTTTCTTGTGGTTGAATTCTAGTTTAATAGTGCTGTGGTCAGAAAAAGTACATGGTATGACTTCAATATTTTTGTATTTGTTGAGGCCTGTTTTGTGGACCAATATATGATCTATTTTGGAGAATGTTCCATGTGCACTTGAAAAGAATGTGTATTCTGCTATTTTAGGATGGAATGTTCTGAATATATCTGTTAAGTCCATCTGTTCCAGTGTGCCATTCAAAGTCATTGCTTCCTTGTTTATTTTGTTTAGATGATGTATCCATTGATATAAGGGTGGTGTTAATGTCCCCTACTATTATTATATTACTATCAATTAGTTCCTTTATGTTTGTTATTAACTGTTTTATGTATTTGGGTGCTTCCATATTGGTTTATAAATATTTACAATTTTTATCTTCTTATTGGATTGTCCCCTTTATGATTATACAGTGCCCATCTTTGTTTCTTGTTATGGTTTTTGTTTTAAAGTCTTGTTTATCTGATACAAGTATTACTACCGTGGCTTTCTTTTGACATTTATGTGCATGACAAATATTTCTGTAACATTCTTTAATACGCAGATGCCTTTAGGTCTAAAATGAGTCTCTTACAGGCAGCATGTAGGTGGGCTTTTTCTTTCTTTCTTTCTTTCTTTTTTTTTTTTTTTACATTCATTTGTTTTTGAGAAACAGAGTGAGACAAAGCATGAGTCGGGGAGGGGCAGAAAGAGAAGGAGACACAGAATCTGAAGCAGGTCCCAGGCTCTGAGCAAGTGGTCAGCACAGAGCCTGATGCGGGGCTTGAACCCACAAACTGTGAGATCATGCCCTGAGCCGAAGTCAGACGCTCAATGGACTGAGCCACCCAGGTGCCCTGGGTTTTGTTTTTTTTACCCATTCTGATACCTTATGTCTTTTGATTGGAGTGTTTGGTCCATTTACATTCAAATTAATTATCGATAATACATATTTATTGCCATTTTATTATTTGTTTTGTGACTGGTTTTAGAAATTTTCTCTAATCCTTTCTTGTCTTTCTCTTGTTCGTGTTTTGCTGATTTTCTTTTGTGACATATTTGGATTTCTTTCTTTTTATTCTTTGCATGTTTATTAGTAGTCTTTGGTATATGGTTACCATCAGGTTTGTATATAACCTCTTTTTCAAATAGAAGTCTATATTAAGTTTATGGTGCTTCAAGTTTGAACCCATTCTTTTCTCCTCTCCTCCCCATGTTTTAGGTCTATGTTATAATATTTCATATCCTTTTTGTGTGTGTGTTCCTTGGATGATATTTACAGATATATTTATTTTTCAATGCTTTTGTGTTTCCTACATTTATGAGGTCATGTTTGGTCTCCCCTTTCCACTCAGAGTCCCTTTTAATGTTCCTTACAGGGCTGGTTTAGTGCTCGTGGACTCCTTTAGTTTTTGTTTATCTGGGAAACTCTTTATCTCTACTTCTATTCTGAATGATAGCCTTGCTGGATACAGTATTCATGCTGCAAATTTTTCCCAGTAGGCACTTTGAATATATCCCGACACTCCCTCCAGGCCTGCCGAGTTTCTGTGGAGAAATCTTCAGCTAGCCTTATGAGTTTTACATTGTAAGTTAATGATTCTTTTGCTGCTTTTAAGATTTTTTTTTATCACTATATTTTGCAAATTCAATTACAATAGGTCTTGGTGTTGGCCTGATTTTGTTGGTTTTGATGGGAGCTCTCTGTGCCTCCTAGATCTGGATCTGTTTCCTTCACCCAATTACGAAAATTTTAAGCTATTATTTCTTCAAATACATTTTCTTTCCCCTTTTTTCTCTCTTCTTCTGGGAATCCTATGATACATATGTTATACATTTGATGGGAGTCACTGAGTTCCCTGTATCTATTCTTATGTTGCATAATTCTCTCATGCTTTTGCTCAGTTTCATTATTTTCCTTTATTTTGTCTTCTAGGTCACAAAGTCACTCTTCTGCTTCCTCCATCCTTGTATTCATTGCATCAAGCCTGTTTCCAATCTCATTTATTGCATTCTTTCTTTCAGATTCATTTTTAACTCTTTTATCTCTGTGGTAAGGGTCTCCCTGATGTCTGCTGTTCTTCTCTCAGGCCCAGTGAGTATCCTTATGATGACTACTTTAAATTCTTATTACTTGTATCTGTTTCACTTAGATCTCTGGCCATGGATTCATCTTGTTCTTTCATTTGGGATAGATTCTTCCATCTTTGCAGTTTGTCTAAGTCTCTGCCTTCTCTGTGTTAGAAAATCCAGTTAGGTTTCCTGCTCCTGAAAGTAATGACCTTATGAAGAAAAGGTCATGTAGTGCCCAGAGCCTGGTGCTTCAGGGAATGTCTCCAGCGTGTCGCTGCATGTGCTCTGCTGTTGTGTTTTGGCTGCTCTGTCCTTTAGGCCAGTGGTCTGCAGAGGCTCTCCTTGCCTGCTGTGGGCAGTGTTTGGTCCCTGGCCTGAATGTGGTGAGTTTTAACTAGGTGCACTCTAATCTGCTTGTGAAATGAGATCTGATACCACCTCCACCAGAACTGAGGTCCTGCAGAACTCTGATTGGGGGACATGGTGTGGGTAGGGGTTTTGGCTGGTCTTCTGGGGGAGGGCCCACCATGTTGGAACTGAGGCAAGTGTGACTGAGAGGGGTAGCTCCACAAGAGCACAGGGAGTGGGTCTTGATGTAAGCAAGTGTAGGTGCTGCACTGTTTCCCTCAGGTGGCTCTGTGTTTATGCTGAGTGGTGGGTGATGGACATGGTAAAAGCTAAGGCCTTTGCTCCAGAAGAAGTGTCTCCCTGAAGGTTGCCTCTGGGATGCACTGTGATAAAGGTGAATAATCTCCCTGTTTTTTACCCCAGGTGTTCAGATGGCTGTTTCCATGCTGTCTGCCCCCGGGTTGTTTGCCTGCCTTCTCCCCAGGAGGAGTGCAGTGCCCTCCAGGCTCCACCCCAGCCAAGCCCACTGACCTTTAAAACTCCAGGCTTTAAGCCCTGATCATTATTAGAATTCATGAAATTCAGCCCCTATCACTTACCAAGCCAATAGCTATGGGGAAGTGTTCTCCTTTTGTATTCCCCTGGGGGCCCCTTACTCTCTCTCTCGTGTGCACCTCCATGCCCATGACTCCCTTCTCTCTGTAGTACCCACTATCCACCCCTCCCCTAAGCCATGTCCCCACACTTCTTACTTTCTTTGATGTGACCTCTTTTCTCCCTTTAGTTGGTGAAGTTTGTTCAGTCAGTATTATAGGTTGATTTCTGGGGCATTTAAGATGATGTGTTCATAGGAAGAAGCAAGCCTAGGGTCCTCCTACTATGCCATCTTCCTGCTCTGTAGAAGGTATTTTAATTTTATCCAAATAGCTTTCTTTCCATTGGCACAGAAGATCAAAACTTGGCAAAAATCTTATCTTTTTGACAGTATCCATTCTGATGGTGTGAGATGCTATCTCATTGTGGTTTTGCATTTCCCTAATGATTAGTGATGTTGGGCATCTTTCCATATGTCCCTTGGCCATCTGTATGTTTTCTTGGGAAAAATGTACATCTAAGTAATCTGTCCATTTCTCAGATTATGTGGGGCATTTTGGTGTTGAGTTGCATGAATTCTTTATATTGTTTAGTTATCAATCCTTTATTGCATATATCATTTGCAAATATATTCTGCCATTTCTTAAGTTGCCTTTTCATTTTGTTGACTGTTTCCTTCAACTGTGCAAAAGCTTTTTAGTTTGATGTAATCCCAACAGTGGGTTTTTATTTTTGCCTACCCAAGCTTAGGTAAATAAAGAGATAGTCTTCTACTATAAGTCAGATTGAAAAACAAGCAAACAGAAATCCTGTTCCTTCACAGATAACCTAGTGAACATTAGGCTTACTAGGAAATGGAACATAAAATACTATAGTTGGAATGGAAAAACCACTTGAGTTCACGTTTTGTCTCTAGGTGTGACCCTGTTTTCTCAGTGGTGGAGGGAAAGCTGTGGCAAATCAATTAGAAGCAATATAGTTACATTTAGTTCATTTTATCACCAGAAACGTCACACATCAAAACTTATTTCAGCCAAGGAGTGACTAAGAGTGACTCTGTCACATGAATGCCACCTTTTATAAAATTTCTCTCATAAAACCCAAATTGTTTGGTAATCTGCAAATCTCACAGTCTTCCTGGCAAGATATACTACCCCACCAAGAATACTGAGTTTACACTCAGATACTACAATTCCTTTTGTGAATGTTTCTGCCTATAACCCAGGAATATTTCCTAACTAATCTTCACACAGCTAATCATCTAGACAACAGAAGAAATCTTGAAACCACAAAATCATCCTGCTTATGTTTCAATGAGAATAAACCCTCTACCAGAATTCTCCTGCCAAATATTTTGTGAATCTCCTCTAAATATTCCTCTAACAAAAGCAGTTAAAAGTATCTGCCCAGCATTTGTTCTATTAACTCTCTCCCCCCAGAGTTACCGGAAGTGGTATCGAAACTGTGCCATAATTTGTGGTTTTCAACTTTCTCTTTACACCTTAACATAATTAAGGGTAAAAATTAACCAAATCAACATTTGTAAATGAAGCAAAGTAGAATTTTTTTCTCCTTAAAGAAAAGCTTATGCTGGGTTTAAGTGATTTAGCTCCACATGTCTAGCACACACAAATTTAAATTCAAGTCAAGGCCTTTCAAGTGGTGATATCAAAGCCCCATGGTGGTTCTGTGACGATGACCTTGGAACACGGGAATCTCTCATTTCCACATGTGTTCTCACTACTTCTATCTCATCCTAATTTGAGGCTTTGTTTGCCTAGAGGGGAAACAGAATTTGCTTAATTAGAATGCTTTGTGAATTGGAAAGGAGAGGAGCTATGGGATCTTTGGTGGGTACGGATTTTGTTGTCACTGTTTTCAGATAAACAGGTTTTAGCAATTTTCCCCCTAGTTAGTGCCTCTGCTGGGACATGCAAACTAGTTGAGCCTCGAGCAACAATAGCATCACTTGAAAATGGCCCAGAGTAGCATCACTTGAAAATGGCCCAGAGCTGCCCCTCCTGAAGAATTAGAGATGGATTCTCCCCATAGACGGGTAGACAGTCTTTTCTGCATCTCTTGTCCATTCTCTTTCACTCAGGATTTATGCATAAGGAGGGGGAAGAGTGACGGGCTGCCCACTGACACAGCCAGGACCAGCCAAGGCAGGATTGTGAAAGTCATCTTCTGTCAGGGCCAACGCTGTGGTGCGTGGAATCTCACAATGACCAGGGCTGGAAAGTGGTGTCTCTGTACAGATTTGCTCTTCAAGGGAGAGAAGGAATAAGGCAAGTTGAGGGCAGGGCTGAACGGTCGTCGTTGTTGTTCACTAAGCCCCCTCAAACCACAGACCTGCTCTGCATACATGATCATGGCCGCCATCCCAAGTGAGTGATTTCTTTCCAGCTCATCTTTGGGCACGTAGTGTGTCCTTTGGCTCCTGTATGCCGTACTAGTAAAGCCTTCATTGCTTTGTTTTCATAAGGAAGAAAAACTCATTTACATTGATCCAGACGTGAAATATCATTGTTTAGAATATTTTTACTCCAACTGGCACCTTCATTTACACCATGATCAAATATTCTGAATTGCTGAAAAGAGCTTGTAACAGTGGGATTTCAGGCATCGGCCACGAGATTGGGGGTAGGAGAGATTTGTGCTTCAGGGAGGGGCGTGGTGGCAGCAAGGGTCTTTCAGGTACTCCAGTACTAACACAGATTTCAGTCTTAAGTTGCATTCGATGCCCTCTTTGGGGAGGCTGGGTCATGGCTAATAATATAAAAGCATCTATCAAGAGCCTACTAAACACCAGGCACTTGACATACATCGTCGCTGATTTGATTAAAACATGGAGGCAGTTGGAAGAAAAATGCTTCGGGAGCTAAAAGGTTGGTCGTGGGTCACAGAGCTTACAGAAGGCAGAAGTACCATTGAACCCACATTTGTCGGATCCCCAGCCCTTACTCTCCCCATTACATCATTATGCTTTGAGAAGGCGTTAGAGAGGGGTGCCTAGGTGGCTCAGTTGATTAAACATCTGACTCTTGATTTCAGCTCAGGTTCACGGTTTTTGGGATTAAGCCCCGTGTCAGGCTCTGAGCTGGCAGCGTGGAGCCTGCTTAGGATTCTCTCTCTGTCTCTGGTCCTCTCCCTATCCCTCTCCCTACCCACTCTCCTTCTCAAAATAATAAACTTAAAAAAAAAGGGATTAGAGAGAAGGCATAAGAGTTTTCACACTGGACTGGTTGAAAGAACATCAGGCTCATTTCCCTGAGTGAGAAAGTCATCACAAGTCTAGAAGAGGTGATTTTTAGGCAACAGTGAAAGATCTATAAAAATCAACCTTTTGTCCTTACATATTTTTTTCCTTCCTTCCAAGAACCAAGTACTGAGCCTTAGCTTTGACGGAACAGAGAGGAAAAAATGAAAGACAGAACTTAAAATGTAAACACATTTATGTGGAATAACAATAGTTCATAAGAAAATCTATAAAAATGCACTTGTGGGTTATTCTAGTCAATAGCTAATTTAAACAATCCTGAGATCTATTTTTCCCGTGATTTTTTAAAAACACCCATTTTACTAACATATAACTTACAAATCATAAAATGTTCCTATGTAAAGCATGCGATGCAATGATTTTTGGTATATTCACTATTGTGCAGCCATTGCAACAACCTAAATTTAGAACACGTTCATCCCCCTAATAAGGAAACATTATACTCATGACACCCACTCCCTACTCCTCACTCAGCCCTAGGAAACCAATGATCTGCTTTCTGTCTCTACAGACACTCTCAGCAGACTGTGTAAATAGAATCGTACAACACGTGGTCTTCTGTGACTACTTTCACTCGGCACGTTTTCAAGAGTCATCCACACTGTAGCATGTATCACCGTTTCATTCCTCTTTATTCCCCCAGAATATTCCATTGCACAGATATACCATTTCTGTTCATCCACTCACCAGGTAATAGATATTTGTGTTATTTCTACTTTTCAGCTATTATAAATGGCGGTACTGTGGACATGTGTGTGCACGTGTTTGTGCGCCCAGATGCTTCAATTCCATTAGGTATATACCTAGGAGCGAAACTGATACCTCATATGGTAAGTCTATGTCAACCTTTAGAAGAACGGTCATACTGTTTTCCAAAACGACTGCACTGTTTTACATTCCCACCAGCAACAAATGAGGTTCCAGTTCTCCACATATTTGGCAACACTGGGTAATTATTTTTCATTACAGCCATCCAAATGCATATGATGCAGGATCCCCTTGTAGCTTTCATTTGAATTTCTGTGATGGCTAATGATGTTCAGTATATTTTCATGGGCTACTCATTGGCTGTTGGTATGTCTTTGGAGAAATGTCTTTTCCCTGTAATCTCTTGGCTGAAAATAAAATAAAATGTTTTATGATTTTGGTATTTCTATTTTAGGTAAGCAGGTGGTCAGAGGACCAGGTCTCTAAAACACGAAATTAGTTCTTTAGTGATTTAACAACGGACCTACCATAGGAGGAATCAAGTCACGGTGGGAGAAGCGAGGGCTTTTGGATACATTCTTATAGCCTTTTGGAAAACGTAGCTTATCATTTTCATGGTTCATACCTCTTGGTGGGTTTCAGGACACACTACCCCAAAATCTGGCATCTTGGCATAGTGAATATCTTAAGCTGATGGAGTTTGAAAAAAATGGCAGAAGCAGGAAGGCCACCCTTACAGGTCCTAAAACTCTCCCGTGGGAGGTACATCCCAATACCCCGAGGAAAGGAACACCCTTACCTTCAAAGACTAAGGGACTCCTAGAAGAACCATAGACCTCACTACATTTCTCCCCCGTTTACTACACTTAACTCACATTCTCTGACCTATCATATTTCTATCCACTCTTCATCAAACCTTGCATAAAAATACTTGGGTCACAACAATTTATTCCAGTCTTTATTTCCTTAGGAAGTCTCCTGTATCCCGTAAGACTGCCATCCAAGAAATTTACATGCTTTGCTCTTGTTAATCTGTCTTGGTATGTTTAACTTTCAGAGCTAGCCAGGGACCCTAAGAGGGTTGAGGGAAGCTCTGTCCGCCCCCTACACTGTGAAGACATTAGTTGAATCTGAAGTGAATAGAGAGGGTGCCTTTCCAGGGAGGCGATACAGTGTTGTACAAAACAGCTTGGCCTCTGCCTGTGTTCAGATTCTGGCTTTAGCAATAGTACTCCGTGACTCCTTGCTTTTCCTCATTTTCAGAATGTGGAGTGAACTATCTCCTAGGCTGGTTGAGAGCATTTTTTGTCAACACACCTGGCACCACGCCTGCATATCAACCCCTGCACATCAACCCTGCACCACCCCTGCATACAGCAAGCCCTTGATACGTGACTGGCGCTAGATGTTGATATTATTTCTTAACAAATAAAACTGTGGACACAGACACCAGAAGAGCAACGTGAAAACACGAGCCGGCTCTGCTCACGGCTCCCAATACTCGGAGAGAAAAAGGAACTGAAGACAGCTCAGCTATAAGGACCTCCACTCCAGGAGAGGAAAAGGAAAGAACTCCCAAGAAAAGTCAGTAACTAAAGGAGATGTTTTAAACTAGAGTGGTCTGTTCTAGGACCATAAGTTCCAAGCACGGAAAGAAAGATGTTACCTCTCTCCTTTACCGCTTTTCTTGTATTTCCTTACGTAGTAAAACTGTATTTTGTACTAGAAGAAATCTAATACAAAGTTTACAATGGTAGAGGCAATCTTATGTGGAAAAACCCTCTAACAGCTGACTCTGTTTGACCCAAGAGGTTTCAAGCTCCTGAAGTCTTGTTTCAGACAAACCAACAGAAATGGTATCAGAGTTTTATCAAGCTTGAGCTTTTGTGGCTTAAACATTTCTATTCCCTATAGCTTTATCCAGTACAACGGAGGATAGATTTTCAAAAATGTGTTTCCCTGTAGCTACAGCAAATTTTAACGACCCAATAAAAAAAATGTTTGGGGAAATATTCGCACTATTTGTTATAATGCCATACACAGGGTACACGCATCTCAAATGCCTGTCTTATGAATGAAGTGTTTGCATAAGGCCAGTCCTTTCTTCACAGTCTCAGAGATGGTATATACCATGCTATAGTGTCAATTAAAACCTTCCGAATAAATGCACCAAAATAGTATGTTTTGATGAATCCTCATTCACTATTTTGTGTTTTACACACACCTAGTGTTTCTGAGCCTGACTTAAGAAAATGATCTTACAAAATTATATATATTGGGAAAAGCTTTCATGAAATGCAATCAGCCTAAGTGTGGTAAAATAACATAAATCCTACAATTAAGCTTATTCTGCCCTAACTTGGAAACCACCACAATAATGAATTACACTGAAATCCAAAGTAGCACATTTTTTTTCAAGGGAATGTGAGTTTTATCTGGGAATTCCTCAGGAGTATCTTCTTTAATATTTACTTGGCATGAATTTCACAAATGCTTTTTAGTTGCTATAAGCAGATTTATATAAAGTAGTCATCCTGTTTTAAAGAGTATTTACTTATAACCACCGTATTTCTTCTCGTATTTTTACTTATCCACAATAAAAGCAAAATGGGTTGGGGCGCCTGGGTGGCTCAGTCGGTTAAGCGTCCGACTTCAGTTCAAGTCACGATCTCACCGTCCGTGAGTTCGAGCCCCGCGTCGGGCTCTGGGCTGATGGCCCGGAGCCTGGAGCCTGCTTCCGATTCTGTGTCTCCCTCTCTCTCTGCTCCTCCCCCATTCATGCTCTGTCTCTCTCTGTCTCAAAAATAAATAAACGTTAAAACAACAACAAAAAAATAAATAAAAAAAAGCAAAATGGGCAAACTTCCAGTTAATGAAACTGTCACTAAATAACTAATTTAAATATAATATTTGATGTTGATGCTTTCAGTATGGCAGCTACTAGCTTTATGTAGCCATTGAGACCAAGGAACTGAATTTTAAAATATATTTAAATTTATTGCATCAATTGGTCATTTGCCACCGGTGGCTCGCAGCTCACACACTGGGTGGGACAGACACAGAGGACGTAAGTTATTTTATGGCTCAATATCCTTTTGGGTAACAGCTCAAAATCAAAGAGGATCGACTGACTAGGTATTTCTATTGCTAATCTGCATCATTACAACTGCTCATCAACGGCCAGTCCCCACATACTTAGATAACTAAATACACCGCTTCATTTTTAATAGACTCTTCTACAATATGGAGTATCCAGGAGACAAGAAATACAAGTATAACCAGCCCATTTTATCCACTTAATCTTTTAGCAAGCATTGATGCAACGCCCACCATGTGCCAACATAACCAAATGGGACCCAGCTCCAACTGATGGAGCATTTACTCAGTGTCCATGCTGTTCCAGGTACTCAGAGCAGATGCTCTGCCCTGAAGGAGGTGAGGCGTCCAGATGGAGGGAACAGCCAAGCAGAAGGCAGCACCGAGTACTACAGGGTGTGGGACTACAGAAGCACAGTCAGAAGAATCCGAATCTGCGGGTATTCAGAGAAGTGTTCTTGGATCAGAACTGAACTTTGAAGACTTAGGAGTTAGCAGGAAGCCACCCTGGGGAGAGGGCTTGTTTGAACCAAGAGGGAATGAACCAGCACAGCACTGTTGGAGAACTGTATAAATGGTTTGGGGAGAAGGAGGCTAGGAACGACTAGCGGGAGATCAGGCGAGGTCTGCATCTCCAGGGCCTCGACAGAGGAGCTGAAGAGTTTGATCTCTGTGCTCAACGACAGAGGGAGAAAGTTAAGGGTTTTAGGGAGGGAAATGAAAAGCTCAGAGTGCCACGTGAGAAAGATCTCGGTGAGACAGACCAATTATGAAAAAGAAAATCACGGGAGTTGGGGGGAAAATACCCCTAGTGGTCCAAAGCAATCCCCAAGTAAGACCTTCCTGAGCTCCGGAGAGAACAGCTCTGTTTCGATGAGCCTGGACACCTGGCAACTGTTGCCATCAAGAAGTCAGCCAAAAGCCAATAAGAAAAAGAGAAGAAAAAAGAGAAAACTGTGAGCCTCCTTCTTTGGCACTATGCTGGCAAAACAAGCCCTTTGGCAGAGAGCAGTGATTTTCACCTGCACGTAAAATGCGGTTATCGACTTCAAGATAGATTTTAAGCAGAGGGACCACATAAAACAAAAGACACTTGTAGGAATAAGAAACAATAGCTGAAGTGAGGGAAGAATAAGATCTAAATGTTGGGAACCTTATCTTCACCATTGTATTTTCAGTATCTACACTCATACCTGGCATGATACTATGTGCTCAATAGTTATTAAAATTCGTAATTACCAATGAATGGGTGTATGATGCAAATCAGACAGAAGAATCCGGAGAATGTTTAGAGTAAGAATTCCCCACAGTCGTCCCCCCAAACATCAGTACATTAGACTCCAAGGCAATGAGGGAGGTTCGCCCTGAGGCTCCCGGGGTAGCTTGTGTGAAATATTTAGCCACTGTCTCAGACTTGACCCCACCAAGAAACCCTGTCTCAGTACTTTCTGGCACCCCAGCGACCTTGTGTCTGCAGCTTGTATCAGCTGCCTCCAAACAAGATATTTACCTACGGCACGGCCTCCTCCTTTCTGGTGTCTGTGAAATAGAAAAATGAAAACCATGAACTTTTTTTTAATGCGAAGTGACCTCTCCCTAGAAAACCATGAAACCTAGATAACTAACCCCTTATCTTTTGGAGAGAAGATAAGCCAAACACAGCCAGGCTCTATTTAATGGGTGGTTCACACACCTGACTGCATAGGAAAATCTCCTAGATGCTTCTGAAAAAAAACAAAAAAACAAAAAAACAAAAAAAAAATGCGGATTCCTGGGCCCCATCCCCAGAGAGTCCAAGGCGAGTGGATCTCGTGTGGTGGTGGTGTGGGCTAAGGATTTTTACTTGTATTTATTTATCACCTAAAAAATCCTATCCCCAGCCATGCTCGGACATTAGACACCCGTGAACGCCCAAACAGTGTTCACTTCCCTCAGACTGAAGGCAAAATTTGGTCGACGTGCTTCTGCCAGAAGCCTTCTCAGACCCTCCCCGTCAGTGGCTTCCCTGGCTGGGTGCTGGTAATAAGCAGCCAAATGTCAAGGGCAGCATGTGATGCTGGCTACATAGGTGCTGCCCTTCACGACGGCTAATGATTGTTTTCAAGCTGGGCTCTGAGATCCTGCTGAGAAAGCAAGACCTCTTTCCCCTCCCTCCACTCAGCTCTCCATTTTCTAATTCATGTCTTAATCAAACTGTTCTGGCCAAATGTGCCCACAGTGGGAAAAGATCTCTTCCTGATTTTAATCCTCTCCTCTCGCTCAAGGGAAAGACTGTGACATTTGTCACCCTCGGTGCTGCAAGATTTTTTTTTTAAGAAAAAAAAAAAAAAGAAAATCTCTTATCAGAGAAACACGGGACCTTGGATGTCCCTTTCTCACCTATGGTCCTACCAAATTTCCTCTCCTTCCAACCGGCAAATCAGGACTTTCGTTAAAGATGCACTTCACCTACAAATATTAGGGTCATTTTTCTAGGCTGTCCCCAAAAGCCTGTGCCTCTCTGAGCACAGACATGATGAGATCCTTGGTTCTCCCCTGGTGACTGACATTGTCTTTGGACACTGTGGCAAATGAGTCTAATTACAGCCAGGGTGTGGATGACCGGAAGCAGAGAGTAGAAAAGTTAGTTACTGCCAAGAGTTCACGGGGTTGCTTGCTTCCTTAGAGCCACCAGGACTGTATTCACTAAGGTGCAAAACTCTCACAGATCCGTTGTGGCAGACTTGCCCCGTCCAAACCAGACGTTCCTGCAAACACTCTATCCCCTTCTAAAACCAGAACCAAAAATCCCCAAACCCTCCCACGTTCCATTTTTAAAGAAGGGCCAGCTGAATTACACATTCTGCCCGCAGGCACTTCCATTTTAAAATCCGAAACATGCACCAGGAGGTCTGACCAACAGGAATACCTGGAAATGCGCATCAAATAAATGAAACGTACAGGAAAGTTCCTAACAATCCATCAGCCCAGATGTCTAGCAACAGGAGGGTGGGTACAGTGTGGCATATTCATTCCGTGGAACACAGGACTACAGTAGAAATGGGAAAATAAAAACACACCCGTGAGCCACAATATGCCTGGAGGAAGCATAAGGCTGACCAAAGAAGCCAGGCATTAAAAACTCATATCCTAGGAATCCTTTCCAAAAATAGGGCCGAGTAATATACGGTCTAAGAAGGGAGGACAGGGGCTACTTCTGTGGAGAAAGGAAGAGATCATTATCTGGAGGGGCACAAAGAAGGCTCTGGGGGCTTCGAATGTCGGGAGTGGCACAGGTGTGGTCACCTGGTGATATTTCTTGAGTTGTCCCCTCATGGTGATGTGTGTGCTTTTCAGCATGCGGTATTTTCATAAAGTGTTTAAAACTGCTTTGACGCTCGTCTATTTCGGAAGGATCGTTTAATCACATTAGCCTTGAATCGGTGCCAGGAGCTAAGAAAAGAGACGAGTTAATTGAGATGAAGGAAACAGCCCTATTACTTTAAAGTAGGTGTTATCGCCTCGATCTCCCCGACAAACCTTCGGGGCTCGTCCTGTGACCACTGCAAATGGCACAGCAGTGTTCAGCAAAAACAAAGTTGGCATTTAAAGGTTTTTAAATTTTTTTTCAAGTTTATTTATTTATTTTGAGAGAGAGACAGCGTGAGTAGGGGAGGGGTGGGGGGGGAGAGAGAATGAGAGAGAGAGAATCTCAAGCAGGCTCTGCACCATCAGCACAGAGACCGATGTGGGGCTCGAACTCACGAAACCGTGAGACCACGACTTGAGCAGAAACGGAGTCAGACGCTCAACCAACCGAGCCACCCTGGCGCCCCGGCATTTAAAGATTTTTAAATTTAGCGAAGTTTCGTTTTAGCAGCTGGCAAAGTCATCAAGACAAATGGGGGTGGAAAGCTCTTCAGAATAACGGAGTCTGGAGATGGGGGCCTCCTGCCCTGTTTGCACTGATGGCTTCCTCACCACTCTTTGCTCACACAGACCATTTGGGTAAAATGTGGAATTGAAATACATTCCCTGCCCCCCCTGCCCCCCCCCCGACCCCCCTGCCCCCCCTCCCTGCCCTGCCATGTTCTGTTCATTAGTAACTTTCTGGATCATTGAGTAACAAATAATGGCTTAAAGGCGACTTTAACGATACCCATCACTTTCAGGCACAGGGTTGCTGGGTTTGTTTGTCCGGAAGGGGGACTTTCCAAAGGAACGTTCTGTGATGGCAAAAACGTTCCTTTGTGAGGACTATGGGATCCACCAGCCACGTGGCTGCCAGCACCAGGAACATGGCTAGTGAGACGGAGAAACCACATTTCTGCTTTCACACAGTTTATGTTAATTTAAGCATCAGTGAGAACAGCCTGGGAGGCCTCACCGCCGCCCTGTGGGACAGTGCAAAGCGCCATCGCCACCTGGTCCCACATTCACAAGGCCCCTGATGCCTTCTGGAGTGATGAAGGGGTATTGAAACTCCTGGGGCCAAGGCTGACCGGAAGTGGATCTTTCTAGCTGGCACTCTCACCCGAAGAAAACAGAGTCCTCTGGAAAACTTGTCAACAAACCACAGCATCTCAAAATTTTTAGGAATTTTAAACGGGTCCCCCAGGGTGTGGAGGACAACTTTTAACATCTCCGATGTATCCTGTTACAGACCAGACAAGCGGCCCCAAGGGGAGCTGCCTGTGACGGGTCCCGGGACACCAAACCCAGACTTCATTATAGTGTTGGCTCTCCCCAAAATGGCACCTTGAACCAGTCCAGCAGGAACCACATGGGAAGCACCAGTAAGGAAATCTGCCCGAGAGCCCCCTGGTATCCCCTCAACGAAAGTGACTTCGCAATAACCAACCTGCTTTGTTGCCTAGTAGAACTTCCTTGTGCCGCACCCCCCTCTGCCCATAAACGTCTCTCGTGTCGTGCAGCTCCTTGGAGCTCCCTTCCAACAAACTCCTAAAATGTTTGATATACCTCCGTGTGTCTTTCAACAATCCAAATTAGCAAATGTTAAACACCCACCTAGAGGAAGCAGAAGGTCTCAAAGTGACAGAGCAGCAGGGCCAGAAAACACGTGACCAGGATTTGCTGGGTAACTGTCGTCAGCACACTGGCCATCCCTGAGTCCACCCTGGCAAATGCTTCTGGGGGACTCTTTACTAAGGCCCTGGCCTCAAGGCTGAGGCATGCAGAGGGGCGGCCCGGTGCCTCAGATGTGCTGGAACATAGCGGTTTCTTGGTTCTGGGACGTGACCGTGTTGAAATGTTTCCCTTGAGAGGTTATATCTGACCGGACCAAAAGTGCAATTTTACTTCAATTTTTTTTTTTTTTTTTTTAATTTGCAGAAATTAGTCTTTCTCAACAAGGGCAGCAAGACATGAGTCTGTAACTCATCTTTTGCCCATTTCTGCTGTGCCACTGTAATTAGCCTGATGGACCAACTCACCAGTGTTTTCCAGTCGTCTCTCAAATAGTTTAGAATACAGCGGACTTATTAGAACAGTGACCTTTTAAACCACTTCTCTGATTTCTGGGTAGCACGATGATTCACATGCTTCACAACCAGTAAGACGGATGTACCAACTATGTCTGAGGGACTACAGCTCTAAAGTGACCTGAAGAAATTCTTGTGAAACTTTTTCCTCACTGAAAACTGTTCTGTATTCCTCTCGTAACGTAGCAGTACACGAGTCTCTCCATTTTTAGCCACTTAAACATTTGCTTCACACACACACACACACACACACACACACACGAAACTGGAATAAATTCAAAGCCAACTTTGGGTAAACTATCCTGTTTCTTCAACTCTCAGACCTTTTTACCTTCCCATTTGATACGCATAATACCATTGATTCGTCAGGACCGAATCTTTTTTTTTTTTTTTTTAATTTTTTTTTTTCAACGTTTTTTATTTATTTTTGGGACAGAGAGAGACAGAGCATGAACGGGGGAGGGGCAGAGAGAGAGGGAGACACAGAATCGGAAGCAGGCTCCAGGCTCGGAGCCGTCAGCCCAGAGCCCGACGCGGGGCTCGAACTCACAGACTGCGAGATCGTGACCTGGCTGAAGTCGGACGCTTAACCGACTGCGCCACCCAGGCGCCCCAAGGATGCATCTTAAAGTCAACACGGAAAAGAAGGCTTGCCAAGCCTCCAGGTAGAGAGGCCAGTTCTGACAGAATTACTGTTGCTCATTCAGGTTAATTATATTTTAGCTATGCTGGGATGTAATTGGTTCGTCCGCATTGTCACTTCCATTTAATTACTTTCAACGATAGTAGTACACTTACATTCCAACACGCGCTTGGATTTCTAATCGTCTTTTAAAATGTCTTCAAGAAGATTACATGTAAAGCAATGTCGAGGTGGCCAAAGGCTGCCTGTCATTCAGCAAGCAGTGTAATTAAAGGCGGCAGAAACTGCCAAATTTCTCAGGTTTCACCAAAGTTTCGAAGTTAAAAGAGGTAAGTACGTCTGATTGACGTATCCTGATGGACTCACAATCAAGTGCCAGATATCTGTCAAAAACTCCCGGCTCACTTTTAAGGGAGGCTGTTTAAATCCGGGCATTGCACGATTTAATTAAGCAAACAAATGAAATCAGATATTGAACGAAATAGGTCAAGAGAACAATCCCCCAGGATTCGCCAATCCACGTCTCCATATTCTAGTCAACTCTTAAAGCGCCAAATGGTCAGTAGCCCAGTGCAGGTTATAAAAAGAAGCATATCACGGGGATGATATGAGTAGTTGCTTATGGCCAAAAATATGTTAAAATAAATCACTGATTTCCAGAGCTAAAAACATCTATTCTCAGGTTTTGATCACATACACAATACAGACGAAAGTGGTGTGCAATTCGATAAATATGTGTGGATTCCTCTTTCTGATGGAGCACATGTACTGAAAAATACTATATCCATAGATGTGGATGGTTTTAAAATAGCCATAGGGGTTCTGGGTGGCTCAGTCTGTTGAGCGTCCAACTTTGGCTCAGATCATGATCTTATCATCCGTGAGGTGGAGCCCTGCATTGGGCTCACTGCTGTCAGCCTATCAGTGGCAAGCCCGCTTCTGATCCTCTGTCCCCCCTCTATCTCTGCCCCTCTCCCACTCACACTTTCTCTCTCTCTCTCTCTCTCTCTCTCCCTCTGTCTCAAAAAATAAATAAATAAATAACTATTCAAAATAGCCATAGAGAAAAGGCACAACACTGGACTGGGTTGAATGGGGCTCCCCCTCCCAATTCATGTTCTTCTAGGAACCTCCGAATCTGACCTTATTTGGAAGTAGGATCTCTGGATATCTAATTAGCTTAGATGAGGTCATATTAGAGTACAGTGGGCCCTAAATTCAATCTTACTCTATTCTTATAAATGAAGAGGAGAGACAGAGGAAGAAAAACACAAAGGGCAGATGTCCTTGTGAATGCAGAGACAAAGACTGGAGGGACACATCGACAAGTCAGGGGACACCAAGGAATTCCGGCAAAACCGCCAGAAACTACAAGGGAGGCATTGAATACATCCTTCCCTGTACACTTCAGAGGGAACGTGGCCCTACCAACACCTTGCTCTTGGACTTCTAGCCTCCAGAACTCTTGAGAGAATATATTTCTGTTATTTTAAGCCACACAGTTTGTCCCAATTTGTGATGGCAGCCCTGGGAAAGGATTACAACTACACATAAAGAAACTGTAATTAGACTGCCATCCTTTCAGCCATGATGGAAGCCAGACGCCACAGTCACCCTTCGCAGACTAAATGAAAATTGTTGCTGACTTAGAATTGTGTGGCTGGCTTCTTCACTTAAGACTGAGAACCATATACATGTGTTTGTAGATTATAACTCAGATTGAGCAGGAGCAGACCCTCACTGATTGAACTTCTAAAAATAAGCTTCAGGAAGAAGAGAAATTACCTCATTAAAAAATCTGAGCTACAAGATAGAATGGTAAACAAATACACAGGTAAACGTGCAGCAAACTCTGGCAAGTACAGATTATATAGAACAACAAAAGTAACACCAATTGGGAAGTATTAAAAATGAAGCAAAATATTGAAGGAGGTGATCAGAGTTAAGTTACTCAGTGTTATTCAGGAGTAGGGCAGAAAAACTGATTAAACGGAACTTTTGTTGATTTTAAAATCTTGCTATATTTTTAATGTTAATTAGTAAAAGAACAGGAATAGAGTTATAATGGACAAAATATAGATAGGAATAATGGAATATAAACAATAAAAATAGGTATCAAAAGAGTATACCTAGAAAAGGCAGCCCAATAAAAGCTGAAAATGATACTATAGAAACGTTTCTGAATACATTGATAATACAGTATATATAAATGGATCAAATATCCCATTTAGAAGACAGATTGCCACACTGAATTTAAAAAATATACCATATGTTGTTATAAGTAATATACCTAAGGCTCTAAGGCATATCAATGTTGAAAATAAAAGGATAAATTATGTACCAAGCAAATAACAATCATAGATTGGTAATATCAAAATATAGGCTTAAACAAAAAAGCAACAGAAGAGATAGTGGGTCACTTTATAGTCATAAAATGAGACAATTAACAAATAAGATTTGGCAATTCTAAACTCATTCACATCAAATAATATAACTTTGAAATATATGAAGCAAAAATCAAAATAATTATCTGCGGAGTAGGAAAATCCATCATAAAGAGATTTTTTTTGTATTATTCCTGTCTCTAAAATGGGCAGATCAAATAAGAAAAATATTTACAAAGATATAACAAGTCAAATAGCATAATTAATAAGCTTGATTAAATAGCCATAGATGGCACACAACCCAGAAATTAGAAAATTCTTATTCTTTTAAAGCCTACATGCAACATTTGTGGAAACTAAATTCAGGCTGCAAACCAAGTATCAATGAATCACAACAAAAGGTATCAAACATATTCTACGACCACAGTTTAATTAGACATAAACAAAAATTAACTGAAAATAAGGTAATGTATTTGGAAAATAAATTATATAACCCCTGAATCAATGAACTGAATTTCCAAATTATTAAGTCGGTAATAAATACGTTAGACACTGGTAGGAATGTCACAATAACACATTAACAGTGCTAATGAACTCCCCTATACCAGATCCATATAATAATATTTAATGTTTAATTTAAATGGAAAAAGAACATGGAGAACACAGCTCCAGACTGTGTTTTAAAAAATTATATATATAATATATAAATATATATAAATATGTAAAAATATATATTTTCAAAAATGTATATAATATATAATATATATAAATATAAAAAATACATAAAGAATACAATTCCAGTTTGTTTTTAAAAATATATATTTAACATAAAATATGTAATACATATATAATATATATATGTATATATATATCACACTCTTTAAATCGTGTTGCCTACATATGGATTTGTCGTGTGAGGTAAAGAAATTTTATATTGTAGTATGACATACGGTCTTATATTTATTTTAGGGATATAATATAACGGTTCAACAACTGTATACATTACTCAGTGCTCAACAGGATAAGTGTGCCGTTAACCCTTTTCATTTCCTCCATCCCTCCACCCCACCCCACCAGCAGCCATCAGTTTGGTGTGTGTAGGTCTGCTTCTGCTTTTTGGTTTATTCATCTGTTTGTTTGTTTTGTTTGTTTGTTTTTTGCTTTTTTTTAAGATTCCACCTAGGAGTGAGATCGTATGGTATTTGGGTTTCTCAGTCTGACAAATTTCACTTGAAACAATACCCTCTAACTCCATCCGTGGTGTTGCAAACGGCATGACCTCACCCTTTTTTCATGGCTGAGTAATACTCCATGTTATAGATTATAATTTTAAAAGAAACCCGTCACTCCTTTTACATTTATTAATTGGAATTCTATTGTAGGAAAGAATTCTTTTGTACATTTTATTGCTTATTCAATGATTTATTTATATCAATGTGGACTCAAGGATATTTATTTGATGCTATCTATGGGTTATAATTTGTTATTTTGTTATTGATGTTATCACTTGTATTATCCAAGATTTGGTCATCAGCAGTTTGTTTAAGCTGGCCTCTGTGGCCTTTCACCACGCCACTGCCAATTTTAAAGCATTTCCTTATTTCCTGTCTCGTCTTGTACTTTCTCAGTGCCGACACTGAATTGACCATCTCTCCAACAAGCCCTCTTACCTTTTATTGGAGAAGAGGATTGAGAAACCAAAATCTGATTGCTAGGTGTGCTTGTTTCTGGAACTCAGCATAGTCAGGGCCAAATGGGATAAAAGTAACTAGAATGACAGCTGACAACATGCACAGAGCAGAATGTATCCAATTGTAATTTTAGGCTGAATCCAGGGACCCTATTTGGGTCTGTGCTCTGCGCTGGCCCAGGAGAACTAGAAACACCAGGTATTCTGTTCCCACCCGTGGACTTATTCAAACACTTCACGGAATGTAGGTCTTGCTCACAGATCATTTCTACGGAGCCAGAATAATACCTTCTATGCCTACCAAAACATAAATTAAAAAATCTATATGTGGCTAAATCCGGAACGGTAACAAGCACTATCAAATTGGGCAAAGAGACTCACCCTCATCACTGGCTGTTGTGCCCAGCTCAGCCCTGAGTCAGAAGGCAGCCTGTCAGTTTAGACTCTCTAACCTTCCTGACGTACTTCTGCAGCTGAACGTTCCTGTGCCAGGTTCCTGGCTCTAGTTCCCACACGGTGTAGACACAGAGCCCTTCTCTCCCAAGAGCTGCAAGCATGAAAGTGGCAGAAGATTTGAAATTTAAATGACCTTAGGCAATGTGTTGACCTAAATTTTCTGTCAGTGATTTAAGAGGCATCCAATGGCTCTGGGCAGGAACAAAAAGAGAGCTGGAAAACTCTCCCCATGAATAATCTCAAGCAACTTCGGGGCCAGATTCTGACTTCGGGTCCCTGCACATAACTCAGTAATGTTTTCATCGTGGGGAAGTCAACAGGCCCTCTGCCCTGTGAACACAATACTGAGCTCAAAATAGTCAGTGCTTAGGAAAAGACGGATGATGCCAGAGACGGGAATCTTTAAAAGACTTAGTCAACAGAATATAGTGCTTTGGAGATACACAGAAAAGGCAAGTAAATCTTAATAAATTTGAGAAGCACAGATGTATAAATAACACACGGACAGGAAGCCAAGATGAGTAACAGCAACGCTCAGCCAGAGTGTTTATAGTCCCAGACTCCATAAAAATAAAAGAAAACCCGAAATCTAAAAACATGCTTTGTAGAATGTGGAAATTCTATACCCTCCTTTTTTCCCCCTCGATGAACAGTCTTGGTTATATCTAGATCAGCCATATGATCTTAGTAATCATTATTCTAAACCATTATCACATCCAAGTTAAAAATTCCAAGTCAGTAAAAGTATTCCCATTTCTAAGTAACAGAATAAAGGGTGTACATATATATATATATATATATATATATATGTACATACATATATATATTTTTTTAAATAGTGTCTTCCTGTTATTCTAATGTGGTGTCCTTTTTAATAAGGAGCCATATGTTAGATAATATATTGGGAATGTTTCTATAGACTTTCACAAAGAAGGTGTGCTTTATTTCCTGCACCAAAACAACTCACTTTCTTCCACAGAAAAATACAATGTATTCGTAGGTATAATCATTATTGATATGTTTAAAAAGATTAATTATACTTTGTAGAGATCAGTTACGAGATATTATTTTTGCTACTAGTAGAAATCCGTTTTCACAAGAGTTCTACTAAACTGCATTTAAAGTAGCTTTTATTTTTTTTTATTTTTTTATTTTTAATTTTTTTTTTCAACGTTTTTTATTTATTTTTGGGACAGAGAGAGACAGAGCATGAACGGGGGAGGGGCAGAGAGAGAGGGAGACACAGAATCGGAAACAGGCTCCAGGCTCCGAGCCATCTGCCCAGAGCCTGACGCGGGGCTCGAACTCATGGACAGCGAGATCGTGACCTGGCTGAAGTCGGACGCTTAACCGACTGCGCCACCCAGGCGCCCCTAAAGTAGCTTTTAAAGAGTTGGCCAAGGAAACCTCAACTCTGAGCCCTGGTGAAATAACTAAGCGACAACCCGGCTCGTATGCGGGTGGGTTTATGAAGTATTGTCCCAGCAAAGCACCGAACTACCAGATACGTCACTTGGGGGGGGGGGGGGTAAATGCCACCTGCAGTACATTATTCCATGGTAGCGCTTCTTTGAGAGAGAATAAGAGGTGATCTGCCCATAAAACAGCTGAGTTATGCACAATGGAGTAGGGAAAAGGCAACTCATTTACACCAAAATTGTGCCATAAGAATTCACCCTCTCTTGTTCCTCAAGCCACTGAAGAATCTTTAAAGAGAGTCATGTCAATGTAATTCCCAGCCATTGTCCTCTCTGTTTGATGTAAGTTTCCTTATATTCTTCCCCATGTGTCAAAAGACATCATGTAGTCACTAGAGAGCGTCGGGCGGCTGGTAGGAAAAGAGGCCAGGAGAAACCAGATTTCTGTTGGTAGCTACCTTTACGCAACAGCGATTGTGACCCGCCTGGGCTTGTCAGAATAAGGAAGAGCTAGGGCTTTGGGGACAGGACACGAGAGATGGATACCGCCACACGCCTTCCATACAGAATACAATCTAGCTGTTAGATGGCAGATAAGGGCATAAGGCTTCATCTGTCAGGGCCATCCTTTCCATTCACTTCTCCGTCTTCTAAAACTATCGATCATTTGACCTCACTTAAAGGTTATTTTCTTTTATTTTTTGATAATAAATGTGCTGCTGTAATGGCAGTTTCTCAGGACATTGCTCCCCTGTGCATTGTTACACACACACACACACACACACACACACACACACACACACTCACAAATATTCCTAGATATTTCTACTTCTATTTATTTGTATCCATTGATTGACGATATTTTTTTCTCTTCTACCAAAATAGAAATCCCTTGAGGCCAACAGTATTTCTTTTTTCTTTTAAGTTTTGTTTATTTATTTTGAGAGAGAGAAAGAGAGAGCAAGCAAGTGAGCAGGGTAGAGGCAGAGACAGGGAGAGAGAGACTCTCAAGCAGGCTCTACCCCATCAGTGCAGAGCCCAACGTAGGGCTTGAACCCACAAACCAGGAGATCGTGACCTGAGCTGAAATCAAGAGTTGGATACTTAACTGACTGAGCCACCAAAGTGCCCCAAGAATAATATTTCTTAAACTTTCATTTTCTCTTTAGACTAGAAGTTAATATAATGTCTTTTACAGAGCAGAAATGGAAACACTGGATAAATTTTATTTACAAAGCAAAGAAGGAATGGAGAGAGAGAAAAACAAAGGGAGGGAAGGAAGTGTAGGAAGAAAGAAAAACTGTTGAAATGACACAATCTAAAAATCAAAATCCATTTGCTAATTTCATCTCTCTTCATACCCTAGTTATAAAAACTCGAGCAACTATGTATGGCTGGGTGTAGAGGAGACCATAGGCTTATGAAAGAGAAAATAAAAAAATTAAATGAAATGTTTTCTGTGGTTGGATAATGGTTTACTGATCACGTGGTCTCTAAATGAGGATTCAGATGATTAGGTGAGAAAATATGATCAGATTTAACGAGTAAAGTAGCAATTTAGCATAATATGGAACTTTAAATTCTTAACATTAATTAATTATATTGGGTAAGGCAGTGTAAAGTGTCTTCATTGCCAAATAATCAACTCATTTCATGCTGCAAATAAAATACCTTGTTAATTTAATTTGTATGTGTTAAAAATTAACTTTCCTTTCTTCATAATGCTTGCTTTAGGTTTTTCCCTGTCATTTAGATTTTTAATTGCTCAACCTTTCTATATTGTCATATAATATACAAATTAATTGCATCCAAATAATGATTCACATTGTTATAAGTGTGAATTTCATGGGATATTCTTTTTTAGCTCCTAATGAAAAGGAGAAGACTTATCATCGGAAGTGGCAGCCGACTTGCACTGAAGAACATTTGTGGCTGGAGAGGCCGATGGGATACCTTGAGTGCCACCGCCTTCCGTTCCCAACTATGGGCATCTTGTAAATGTTTACAGGTCAGAGGGCAAGGGTGATCTGTTTTTATAAAATCAAAGAATTCATATTCAGCACTTGCCTTATTAAATATCCACAAAAGTCACTGTAAAGGAAGATAATTAGCCTTATTAATTATCTCTTGAAATAGGTATTTTCTTTATTTTAAAAATCAGAGAATTGAGGTTCGTGCAGTTTAAATACATACAGACTTAGGACTTAAATCAGTCTGCCTGGTAATTTCTTTGGCATTGACCATACTTCTCCTGAGGCAAGGGACACAAAAGCAAAAATAAAGTATTGAAACCACAGCAAAATAAAAAGCTGCTGCACAGCAAAGAAAACCATCAACAAAATGAGAAAGCAACCAACCTACTGAATGGGAGAAGGGATTTGCAAACTGTACATCTGATAAGGGGTTAATATCCAAACTATACGAAGAACTTGTACAACTCAACACCAGGAAAACAATCTGATTTTAAAAAACAGGCAGAGCACCTGAATAGACATTTTTCCTACGAAGACACACAGATGGCCAACAGACACGTGACAAGATGCTCAACATCACTCAGTATCAGGGAAAAGAAAACCCAAAACACAATGAGATACCACTTTACACTAGTCAGGATGGCTAAAATCAAAAAGAAGAGAGGTAACAAGGTTTGGCCAGGATGTAGAGAAAAAGGAACACTCATGCACTGTTGGTGGGAACGCACACTGGTGCAGCCACTGTCGAAAACGGTATGGACATGCCTCAAAAAATTAAAATATAAATATAATATGATCTAATAATCCCATTACTGGGTATTTATCCAAAGAAAACAAAACACTATTTGAAAAGATACGTGCACCCTCATGTTTATTGTGGCATTATTTACTATAGCCACGATAGAAAGCAATCTATGTGTCCATCAACAGATGAATGGAAAAGGAAGATGTGCGTGTATAGGTGTGTTTGTGTACACATACATATATATACATAAAATGGATATTACTCAGCCATAAAAAGGATGAGATCTTGTCATTTGAGACACCATGGATGGGCCCAGAGGGTATTAATGCTAAGTGAGATGGCTCAGTCAGAGAAAGACAAATACCACACGATTTCACTTATATGTAGAATCTAAAAAACAAATAAATAAACGAACAGAAAGCAGATTAAAAGCTATAAATACAGAGAACGACTTGATAGTTGCTAGAGGGGAGGGGTGGGAAAAGAGACACAGGCTTCTAATTATGGGATGAATAAGTCATGGGCATAAAAGGAAGTGCATAGGGAACATAGTCAATGGGACGGTAAGTGCTGTGTGGTGACGGACGGCAGCTACTTTGGTGGCAAGCACACGTAAGGGACAGAGATATTGGGTCGCTATGTTGTATACCTCAAACTGGTGTCACATTGTATGTCAACTACACAAAAGGAAATAACCAATCAGCCTACCTGCCTCCAATGTTCATCCCATTTTTTTAAAAATTTTTTTATGTTTATTTATTTCTGAGGCAGAGAGAGACAGAGCATGACCGGGGGAGAGGCAGAGAGAGAGGGAGACACAGAATCTGAAGCAGGTTTCAGGCTCTGAGCTGTCAGCACAGAACCCAACGTGGGGCTCGAACCCACAAACCGTGAGATCATGACCTGAGCTGAAGTTGGTCACTCAACTGACTGAGCCACCAAGGCGCCCCTGTTCATCCCATTTTTGAATGAAGACCCAGTTTTGAAAACTCAGTGAATCAAGACCCATTTTCAAAGAAGGCATCTCATTGATTCTCAGTTTCTAGAACTCTAAAAGGGAAATAGTAACACAAAAACACAAAACTCCCAGGGTTGGACTAGCAGTTCAACAGAATAGCCACAAAAATGCTTTCAGCTCAATGACAATGGCATAGTTGAACAACGAGATTGTATTTATTTCCTAAAGACTAATAATTTTCATAAGAATATGTATTTCAACTGGGTAGCAGGCCATCAAATGTCAATGCTAGGACAATATCATAAAGGAGGGGATTTGTCTGCCAAACACACTTACCTAAAGAAATGTTCAATATTAATTTAAAAATATTTGAGGAAAGGGTGCCTGGGTGGCTCAGTCGGTTAAGCGTCCGACTTCGGCTCAGGTCATGGTCTCGCAGTTCATGGGTTCGAGGCCCATGTTGGGCTCTGTGTGGACAGCTCAGAGCCTGGAGCCCGCTTCGGATTCTGTGTCTCCCTCTCTCTCTGCCCCTCCCCTGCTCACAGTCTCTCTCTCTCTCTCTCAAAAATAAATAGACATTAAAAAAATTTTTACTAAAATATAAAAATATTGAAAGAAAAATAATTTTACTTTTAAAACTTGGTTCTTGAAATTAATTCATGAATTGATGGGCCAAACAACAGAGAAATTATTTGTTTGATTTTTTTCCTGAATAATGATATTATTTCCATTTTTCCCACAACATTGATGACCTCTTGTTGCAATGCATGTTTCGTCAAATTGAATGAAATTCCTTAGTAATCTTGAAATTCCTCTGCTTTAATTTTGTAATTTACTTCACTTGAAGGAAATATAAGTCATGTGCCCGCAAAATGTGCCCACTAAGGTCGCTTATCTCAAAAAATATTCATGATAACATTTCTATTAAAATTCACAAAAAATTTAGGGATATAAAACTAAAGAAAAACAAAGGACCAGATTCAATATCAACTGGATGTCTTTTCAACCTTTCTTTGAAGTGCGAACACCTGATAACTAACTAGAGATCTAATAACCCTCTACCATTTCTGCAGTGTGGACTAATGTTTTACCTACAGCAATGTAGAGGCATATCAAAAGGCATTTTAGGAACAGCATTAGGGTCAACATAAAATTGATGGAAGGAATATATATATATATATATATGTTTTTCTCTGAAATTGTCAAGTGCATTGTAAAGGCAGAGAGGCAGAAGTAAGTTATGGGAAGAAGCCTTTAGTGACATACGCAGAACAAAAAACTGGCCGTTGGCTGGATCCTTCAGAGTTCTCGGCCACAGCCGTGGTATCCGGGCTGTTCCTCAAGCGGGAAGCATCTCTGTTGTCTGCGATCCTTCTCAAATTAAAATCTGGCCATTTCCAGTCTCGCCACATCTGGCTCCATAATCTGCCGTGGATTTGTGGTCTTTTCCACTGATTTCCCTTCCTGACTGCTGTTTTTCTGGTTCCGTTTTCATCACCACGTCCCTCTCCTGTGGCACCTGTTAGAATTTATCATCCAAGAACCAAATCTAATCATACCACTGTGCTACTCAAAAACATTTGATAGCTGCCTGTGTAGCACAGATTAAAAATCAAACTTCCTGGTGGAGCCTACAGTGTTTCAAAAGCCAGATCCAGCTTAAGTGCTCTGGGCTACTCCACCCCACAGACTTTGCACTTACGGCCTCTGTACGTTCCTCACTAACCCCAAGAGAATCCTCTGTCTGCACTTTTGAACTTGCCGTTGCTTTGTCTGAAATTCTCTTCCTTTGTTCTCGGCCTTCCACCTTTCTCGGCTCGATGAAAATATCCCCATCTCTGAAGTTTTCCTCGATCCCCCAGTAAGAATTCTCGATTTGCTCCTCATGCACCTGACTTATTCATCTACTGTACTTTTTATAATCTGACCATGCAGCAGCTGTACGTAAGTAAAGTGAGTTGAGGAACAGTCTTTCCCAACTGTATTTTCCAAGGCCAAGCACAGTAATTGGCACACAGTGTATATTCCACGTATATTTAATGACCAGTGTCGAAAACCACCATGAGATGAGTCTTGTATCACATTTTTGGGTCAGATCACGCAGCACAAAATTTCCTCTGTGCGCGCTCATTGTTCACAAAGGACAGAAGTGGGATATAGTATAAGAAGTCATTTTAATGGTTATTTTTTGTTGCTCTTTTTCTCCTTGAGAAAAGGATACTCTAAAGACAGAGAAGACCATTTTCACATAATTTATAGTGTCCAGTTCCTATCTGTTTATGCTCTTATCTACAGAAATAAACTCTTAATTAGATCAAGCAGCATTAAAAAGTCAACTTCTGGGCACCTGGGTGGCTCAGTCGGTTAAGCATTGGAGTTCGGCTCAGGTCATGATCTCACAGTTCATGAGTTCGAGCCCCATGTTGTGCTCTGTGCTGACACCTGGAGCCTGTTTTGGATTCTATGTCTCCCCCTCTCTCTCTGTCCCTCCCCTGCTCATGCTCAGTCTCTTTCTCTCTCAAAAAATAAATATTAAAAAAAATTTTTTTCCAAAAAAAGGCAACCTCAACTTTTGAATGTCAAGTGAATTAGGGGCATCACTGAAATAAGGGGTTTACTTAATCAAAATAACCAAATATATTAAAAGAAATGGTTTTTGGATCTACTGTAAGGAGGGAAATAACCATTGTATTGCCATCCCTCCCTCCCTCATCCATTCTATCCCATCCATTCATCCATCCATGCATCCAACCATCCATCCATCTTGCCATCCATCCTTGTGGCATTTACTGAGTGCCAAGTGTGTTCCAGACATTGACCTGATTATGCAAATACAAAGTGGAACACATGGTTTCATATGTCTGGGCTTTCTGTTATACATGGAAGCACTGAGTTTGTAAACTCAACCAAGCACCTTCTGGAAAATCCATTCTAACAACAGCATCTTTGCGCTCACAGAACAAAACAGGCTTCTTTGAACCCTAATATTTCATTGATATTCCAATCAAAAACATTTATCCAAAAAAACAGAAGATAAAACCACAGCGAAAGTGAGTAAATAACATTTGCAACCGTAATGAGAGAGGTTCTTAAAATGAAATACTTTGCACTCACAGAAGTCATGACGCATTGCAAAACCTGCACGCTTTCTGGTCAAGCCACTGTCAGCCACAGCATGCATCACTAACCAGGCCACAGGCAGAAAGGTGTTCAATTAAGCAGCTTAAGGAGGATCATTTTTCATTTCTAGCTCTGAATCTACATAACGAATTTTTCCATCATAAAGGTTCAGAATCGTTCCAAATGTATTCTGCAGGTGCTGTGTGATCAGTTACCATCATTCGAACTTGGGTATCAAGGATAGATAGAATAAGGGTAAGGGGGAAGCCTTTGCCATGAGCACTTTACAATTATGCTGAAAAATCCTTGCAACTACTCCTTGAATGATGTTCTGCTGTTTCTATAGACCACGATAAGCTTCATGCCTATGTCTTTCCTTTTCACCGCCCAAAAGTAAGCTCAACTTGCTTTATGGCTCATCATTAGCCCTTTCACATTCAAGTTCTGTTTTTACCTCTTTCCTAAAATTGCTCAGTTTACCAATGGGTTACAGAGGATGATGATGATGATGATGATGATGATGACTGCTATTATTCAGATACTGACAATGACGGTTGTCAATTCTAATCCTCTTTTTTTAAAGATTTTTTAACCGAGTATAGTTGCCACACAATGTTACATTAATTTCAGGTGTACAACGAAGTGATTCGACTTTTCTAAATGCTATGCTACGCTCACCACACATGTAGCTACGATCTGTCACCATGAAATCCTATTACGCCACCATTGACTGTATTCCCTGTCCTGAGACTTTCGTCCCCATGACTTACTCCCTCCATAACTAGAAGCCTGTACCTCCCTCTCCCCATCAACCATTTTGCCCATCCCCCCCACCTGCTTCCCTTGTGGCGATCATCAGGTTGTTCTCTGTATCTAAAGGTCTGCTTCTGCTTTTTTTGTTTGTTTGTTTATTTCTAACCCACTTCTTCAACCCTGCTGAGTCATTTGTCACTGCTGTCCAGAAACTGGCTCCATTTCTCATTTACTTTCAACACTGCTTCTTTGGGGGCTTCTTCGAGTCTTCCTTCTGCAAGAATTTTCAGACTTTATTCTTAGTTCTCTAGAGCAGCACATTTTGAACTTTAACAGGCATATGAATCATCTGGGAGCCTTACTGAAAACTCATATTCTGACTCAGGAGGTCTGGAGTGAGGTCTGAGACGTTCCATTCTGACGAGCTCTTGGGTGATGATGATGATGAATGCTGCCCTCAAGGGTCACGCAGAGTAACAAGACTGTGGTCATGCATTCTTTAATATGGTAGCTACCAATCACACGAGGCTACTGAACATTTGAAAGGTGGCTACTTCTGGCTCCTTATCTCCTGTTTGTATGAAATACCCGCCAGAATTCAAAGACTGTAGCAGGGGGGAAAAATGTAAAGTATCTCCTTACTATATTTTATATGGATTCCATATTCAAATACTATTTCAGATCAGTTAGATTTAATAAAACATACAGTTTCACGTTTATCTTCACCTTTTTTAGTGTGCATGAGGAACAGATTTTTAAATGACCTATGTGGCTCCTGTTAAGTTTCCACTGGTCAGCACAGTCTAGTCAGAGGCAGACATCACTAAACCGATGAAGTTGAGGATTCACAGTCTCTTACCTCAGAGGCTCCCTCCAGGGCCTGTGACGGCCTCTGGCTAGTCTGCGTTTGTAATTTTTCATTCTTTTCCTTGTACAGGACACACCAAATTGCAGAGGCTTCAAGCCTCATAAACCGGAATCTGCTTTGTTGATGACCCAGGCTTCCGCTCCTGACGAGTTCTACTCATACTTGTAAATTTCCCCTGTCCTCCAGACTCATATTTCCAAGTAACTGAGTCATCTTATTTCAGTCATCGCATTATCATAACCCTTTATGCAGCCTGAGAACAATTACTCTTATTTGTGGCAGGTTCTTCATCTCCCCGGGTATTGGCTCATGCTGCTCTCCCAGCCCCATGGCTCAGCAGCTCCGGGCCTACAGAAATCCTCATCATCCTCCGAAGGCTCCCTTAAGACTCACCGTGAAAATGCACCTGACCATTCCACATCACGACGATCCCTCCTGTAGCACATCTGTGTGAACGGTCATCCTTGTGTGGGATTTTTTTCAGGGAATCTTGTCCTTTTGGGGTTTATCTGTGCCCCTTCTTCATTGCAGACCACCCCCAGCCTTTCAACTCAACCATCTTCTAGGACTTCTAAGAGTGTGCAAGTTATACAATAAGCACACTTAGAACAGAAGCACTTGTGGCCCGTGTTTTGCTGAGAACTTCAACTGGCAGAAAATAACATAAAAGAGCCAGATCGAATGCAGAGCAGAAAGGCTGCATAATGCATGTGGAGAGTTCTCCGGTGGTCTCATTCTAAAACACCCGTGGCTTGCTGTTGCTTTACACCTTTGACCGAGAGGGCCCCGAAGACAGCAGAGGACCCCTGCGTTTGGGACAGAACTGTTGGCCCCCCAAGGCTAACGTTTCTGCTCTGCCCGGGGACAGCTGAAGCGTCGTCTGTTCACTGTGCCAATGGCCACACTCTGCCAGGCCTGGATTCATCCCCCTGGCTCCTCAGGCAATACTACGATCCCTTCCATGCTGTGGGAAGCCGAAGACCCCGCGACAGTTACCGCTCACGCCGCCTGCTTGCCACCAACAGCACATAGCACAAAACAGACACACAACTCTCCTGCTGGCACAGGACCTCTGACCTGGCCTGACGCCCCACGATATTCCCAGCATCTTCTTCCGTGCATACTGAAACGGGCTGGTCTCCTCTGGCTCTTGGTCTCCTCACTGGTACTACATCGGGAATTGCTTTTGACGTCACTGTATCTTCCAAGGGTCCTTCTACACGCTGGTTCTGCCGTGCCCCACCACCTACGACAGTTCATTGACTCCCTCAGCTTTCATTTTGAGAGCAGCCTTCTTTTCCTTATATTAGTTTTCTCTCCCTCAGTAGGTGGTCAGCTTAAGAAAGGTAGCGTCATAGTTTGCACACATGTGAGTCTGAAGCAGGATATTGTAGTTAAGAATCTCAGTATTACACGACTCGGATTCAAACCCTGACCCCGCCACCTGCACACCACCTGACCTAGGATGAATGTTTAGGCACTATTAAAGCACCTGTCTTTCTCTATGTACACTGGGCATAATAATAAAACCACCTCGTGAGATCTTTGTGAGTATTCAATGAAATAGGACATAGAAACGTAATCAAAACAGAATGGTAGCAGCACAAAAACAGACACACTGATCAATGTGACAAGATAGCCCCGAGATGAACCCATGTTTATATGGTCAATTAATCTCTAACAAAGGAGGCAAGAGCATCCCATGGGGAAAAGACAGTCTGTTCTACAAATGGTGCTGGGAAAACTGGACGGCAACATGCAAAAGACTGAAACTGGGCCACTTTCTCACACCATTCCCAAAAATAAACCTAAAATGAATTAAAGACCTAACTGCGAAATCTGAAACCATAAACATCCTAAAAGAGAGCACAGGCAGTGATCTCTCTGATATGAGCTGTGGCGACATCTTTCTAGATATGTCTCCTGCTGCAAGAGAAACCAAAGCAAATGAAAAACAAAAACTATTGTGACCACACCAAGATAAAAAAGCCTCTGCACAGCACAGGACACCATCAACAAAAGTAAAAGGCAATGTACCGAATGGGAGAAGATGTTCGCAAGAGGCATGCCTGGTAAGAGGTTAACATTCAAGCTATATAAAGAACTTCTATAAAGCAACGGCCAAAAAAATCTGATTAAAAAATGGGCAGAGGACCTGAATAGACATTTTGCCAAAGACACACAGCTGCCCAACAGACACATGAAAATATGCTCAGCATCACCATCCTTAGGGAAATATAAATCAAAACCATAATGAGAGATCACCTCACACCAGTCAGAGAGGCTAAAACAAAAGGGACTCGAAATAACAAGTGTTGGAGAAGAGTTAGAGAAAAAGAAACCCTCACCATTGTTGCTGGGAACGCAAACGGGTGCAGTCAGTGAGTGAAGGGGGTGTGGCAGATACAGGCTTCCAGTCAGGGAAGGAAGAAGTCACAGTGATGAAAGGCACAGCACAAGGAACAGAGTCAATGGTTCTGCCGTAGCGTTGTATGGTGACAGATGGTAGCTATGCTTGAGGTGAGCACAGCATAACGTATGGGAAGGTCAAATCACCATGTTGTATACCTGAAACTAACGTCACGTTGTGTGGCAGCTATACCCCCCCCAAAAAAAAATCATTTGAAAGTACATAAAAAGTACCCCGCATTGAGGGAAACAATCTACAAAACTGAAAGGCAACCAAAAGAATGGGAGAAGATATTTGCAAATGACATACCAGATAAAGGGTTAGCATATAAAATCTATAAACAACATAGCAAACTCAACACCCAGAAAACAAATAATCCAGTGAAGACATGGGCAGGAGACATGAACAGACACTTTCCAAAGAAGACAACCAGAAGGCTTGACAGACATATGAAAAGATGCTCAACATCGCTCGTCATCAGGAAACTACAAACCAACACCCCAATGAGATACCACCTGACTGACACCTGTCACAATAGCTAACATTAACGAAGCTGGAGAGGACCTGGAGAAAGAGGAACCCTTTTGCACCGCTGGTGGGAATGCAAACTGGTGCAGCCACCCCGGGAAACAGTACGGAGGTTCCTCAAAAAATGAAAAACACTCTATGACCAAGCAATTGTACTATGAGGTATTTATCCAAAGGATGCAAAAATCCTTATTCGAAGGGACACATGCACCCCAATGTTTACAGCAGTGTCAATAGTAGCCAAATTATGCAAGGAGCCCAAATGTCCACTGACTAACGAATGGATAAAGAAGATGTGGTAGGGGCGCCCGGGTGGCTCCATTGGTTGGGCGTCTGACTTCAGCTCAGGTCATGATCTCACAGTCTGTGAGTTCGAGCCCGTGTTGGGCTCTGTGCTGACAGCTCAGAGCCTGGAGCCTGCTTTGGATTCTGGGTCTCCCTCTCTCTCTCTGCCCCTCCCCAGCTCATGCTCTGTCTCTGTCTCAAAAATAAATAAAAGCATTAAAAAAATTAAAAAGAAAACCAAGATGTGGTATACACACACACACACACACACACACACCCACACACACACGCACAATGGAATAGTATTCAGTGGCCAACAAGAATGAAATCTTGCCATTTGCAACAACATGGATGCTAAGTGAAATCAGAGAAAGATAAATATCCTATAATTTCACCATAAGAGACTCTTAAATACAGAGAACAATCTGAGGGTTGCTGGAGGGGTGTTGGGTAGGGAGATGGGCTAAATCGGTGATGGGCATGAAGGAGGGCATTTGTGGGGAGGAGCACTGGGTGTCATACGTAAGTGATGAATCACTGGGTTCGACTCCTGAAACCAATATTACACTGTAGGTTAACTAACTTGAATTCAAAAAAATAAATAAAAGAAGTAGAAAAAAAAGGTACCCGGCATAATTTCTGATATGTAATAAATGTTTGATAAATATTAGTTTTTATCATATACAGCCATGAAAACACCTAGCAGAAGACTGGAATGTAAAAGGAGTTCACTAAAGCAGCCTGGAGTTTCCACACCCGAATGCATTGGTATACAAGTAGACTTCATTTTATTGTGCTTTGTTTTATCGCACTTTGCGGATACTACATGTTTCACTAAGGAAAGCTTTGTGGCAACCCTACGTCAGCTGGTCTACCGGCACCATTTTTTCCCAACAGTATCTGCTTACTCTGTGTCTCTGTGTCCCATCTCGGTAATTCTTGCAATACTTCAAACGTTGTCATTATTATATTTGTTCTGCTGATCTGTGATCAGTGATCTGTGATGTTACTATTGTAATTGTTTCAGGGCGCCACAAGCCACACCCATAGAAGACAGAGAGCTTAATAAATGTTACGTGTGTGTGTTCTGATTGCTCCACAGGCCACAGCGCTTCCTTCCCTGCCTCTCTCCATCTTCTCAGGCCTCTCTATGCACGGAGACTAAAATTAGGGCAATTAGCACCCCTGGAGTGGCCTCTAAGCGTTCAAGTGAATGGAAGAGTTGGCCATCTCTCCCTTTAAATCAAAAGCTAGAAACGATTCAGCTTAGTGAGGAAGGCACGTCCAAAGCCAACACAGGTCAAAATCTAGGCCTCTTGAGCCAAACAACGAGCCAAGTTGTGAATGCAAAGGAAGAGTTCTGGAAGGAAATGAAAAGCGTGACCCCAGGGAACACACAAATAGTCAGAAAGTGAAACATCCTTATTGCTGATGTGGAGAAAGTTTTAGTCCTCTGGATAAAAGGTCAAACCAGACACAACATTCCCTTCAGCCAAAGCCTAACTCAGACCCAGACCTCAACTCTCTTCAATTCCATGAAAGCTAAAAGAGGTGAGGAAGCTAGAGAAGAAAAGTTGGAAACCAGCAGAGGCTGATTCATGAGGTTTAAGGGAAGAAGCCATCTCCATAATCTTAAAGTGCCCGGGGAAGCAGCAAACGCTGATGTAGAAGCTGCAGCAAGTTCATTAGATCTGGCTGAGCTAATTGAGGAAGGCAGCTACAGACAACAGATTTTCAACGTAGATGAAGCAGCCTTATATTGGAAGAAGATGCCATCTAGACCTCTCCTAGCTAGAGAGAAGTGAATGCCTGGCTTCGGTGCTGCAGAGGACGGACTGACCCTCTGTTAGGGGCTAATGCAGCTGGCGACTTTAGTTTGAAGCCAATGCTCATTTACCATTCTGAATATCCCAGGGCCCTTAAGAATTATGCTCAGTCTCCATTCCCTGTGCTCCATCCGTGGAACAACAAAGTCTGGACGACAGCACATCTGTTTACAACATGATTTACTGACTATTTCAAGCCCACTGTCGAGACCTACTGCTCAGAAAAAAAGATTCCTTCCAAAACATTACTGCTCATTAACAATGCGCCTGGTGACCCAAGAGCTCTGATGAGGATGTACGATAAGATTAATGTTGTTTCCATGCCTGCTAACACAGCATCCGTTCTGCAGTCCACGGATCAAGGAGTCAGTTTGACTTTCAAGTCTTACTCTTTAAGAAATATATTTCATAAGGCTACAGTTGCCATAGGTAGTGACTTCTCTGATGGATTTGGGCAAAGAAAAAGAAAAACCTTCTGAAAAGGATTCACCATTCTAGGTGCCATTAAGAACATTTGTGATTCATGGGACGAGGCCAACACATCAACATTTGACGTCGATTTGAAAGAAGTTGATTCCAACTCTCATGGATGACATCGAGGGGTTCAAGACTTCAGGGGAGGAAGTAACCACAGATGTGGTGAAAGAGCAAAAGAACTAGACTCAAGTGGAGCCCGAAGATGGGATTGAATGGCCGCATCTCGTGACCAAACTGGAACAGACGAGGAGATGCTTCTATGGACGAGCAAAGAAAGTGGTTTCTTGAGATGGAATCTACTCCTGGTGGAGATGCCGTCAAGATTGTTGAAATGACAACACAGGACTGAGAATATCACATAAAACTCAATGGATAAAACAGCAGTGGGTTTGAGAGAATGGACTCCAGTTTTGGAAAAAAAAAGTTCTGTGGGTAAAATGCCATCAAACAACATCACACGCTACGGAGAAATAGTTCTCTAGAAGAAAAAGTCGATCAGTGTGGCAAACTTCATCATTGTCTTATTCTAAAAAATTGTTCCAGACACGCCAACGTTTAGCAACCACCACCCTGATCGGCCAGCAGCCATCAACACCAGGGCAAGACCCTCCACCGGCAAGAGGATTACAACTTCCTGAAAGCTCAGATGATAGGATTTTTTTTAGCAGTATAGTTTTTTTTTTTTAAAAAACAATTTTTTAATGTTATTTATTTTGATAAAGAGAAAGACCATGCGAGCTGGGGATAGGCAGAGAGAGAAAAAGAGAGAGGATCCCAAGTAGGCTCCACACGTTCAGCACAGCGCCCGACGCAGGGCTGGATCCCACCAACTGTGAGATCATGACCTGAGCCGAAATTGGAGCTGGACACTTAACCGGCTGGGCCACCCAGGTGCCCCAGAGTTTTATTTATTTATCTTCTTGAGTAAGATACGTACATTTTTTTACTAGACACTTTTAGACTGCAGTGTAGTGTAAATACAACTTTTCTACGTGCTGGGAAACCAAAACATTCCTTTGACTTGCTTTATTGTGATGTCCACTCTATTGCTGGTCTGGATCCAAACCCCATACTATCTCTAAGGCATGCCTATACTGATTTCCATTTTCACTTCACTGAGTTCCTAGTATTTCCAAATTTTGTGCTATATATGTGTGGCATGAAATACACAGACTATATATCTACTCAGTTACCAGCTTCGTAATGGAAACATCCTCTAGGCAAGAATATATAACTCTAATATGTATTTTCAAAACCACTTTTCTGGGTTATTCTTCATCTTTTAAAATTTTCCCTAAAAACATGGTAACAAGCAATTAAAGAATATAATTTTGTATGTGAATACTACACCTAATTTAATTTACTAGGAATGTATCTTTGGAGCGTGGGAGACATGGAAGGCAAGCTCCTGTTAAACAAGATTAGATCATTAGCTAGCACAAGATATATTTTGTGTTTCAGCCTACTGTGCTCTAGAATAAGAAGCCATTAACATGGTTTAAACTTGTTTTTTGAAGTAGAAAAGATTTCAAAAGAGCCTGAGTACATTTACATACATAAAAAAAAAACACAAGGAGATATCAAGGAAAGGGGACACCACCAATATCCTGTCATGTTATCCCTGCTCTATTACCTATGATAAAAGACCACAACAAAGATAAAAGTGACACATGTACACGCACCTCTAAACTCTCAGTACACAACAAATGAGCAAGCTTTTGAGGAAATGGCAAATTATAATTTTAGGATTAAAGTCAAACTCAAAGCTAATAGAGAGCCCACATAAAGCAAACACAAAACATCAGAAAGGGAATCGTAATAAGATTTAAATTGAGAAATTCAAAAGCTTCTCAGTCTGTGGTTATTGAGGAAGGTATTTGGGCCAACCCTTGATTTCTGATAGATTGGAATGTATAATGTGCAAAGAAGATGACATGATGAATGAGTTCTCCAGGCACGAATCCCTTTGATCCCATTTGTTGAAGGTCTGAGATGATTTCTCATTGGGGGAAGTCCAATCTCACTTCTAGCAGAGGTGGCACCTGGGAATCTGGCAGTTGACAGAAGAGGAAGTACGTGTTGATACTTGCACCTCCAAAAGGATGATTTCACCTTTGTTGAAATATGTATTTCAAAACCAATTCTCTGGGCAATCCATTCCCTGGATTTAGAGAAGGAAAAGACACAAAGCGTGGTCCCTTTCACTTACAGAAACACGAGTGGTCAGGAGAGTATCACGAGAGATCGGGATGCAGAAGAGTGAGAAAGGATGGGGGCCCCATCAGGACCAGGGGGGACTTCCGGTTCTATCTCCTCAACCCACTCAGATCAGTCCCTTCTCTTATTTTAGCTCGAGTTGATTTCAGAAGGTGGGGGAGAAAGGTATTAAAATGGCAGAGGAAGATATGGTAAGAGACATCAACAGGATGTAGAAGGTGACACTGGACTAAAATGCAGGCTCCATCACCACTAGCTGTGTGGCCTAATCATACTCATTAGTGTTAATATGGGAGCTTTTCCAAGAGAACACCATGAAGTTTCCCAGAAGTGGAAGACAGAGAAAAGACAGTGCTTTTCTTTAGTGTAAGAGGTTTACCTTTGTACATGGAGTGACAGAAAAGATCAACTCTTCTGCCTTAGTTTCAGTTCAACACATCCTGACGTTGAGCTGTCACCAGTTCCCTTGACATTCTATCTCATTACTGAGTCCTCGCGTTATATTCAGAAAATGAAGCAAATAATTAACCTACGTATTTCTATTGTGTTTAATATTTGCAAAGACATCTGTGAAAATTTCTTTTTCTTTTCTAAGTTGTTTTATTGTTTCCCCAATCTTTTTGGGGATGTGTATCCGGTGGGCCAGAATCCAAAAGGGCAGAAGATGACCGTCTTTCATTCTGATACTGGTGTCACTTTGGCTCCTCATGTCACAGCTGACTAAGTGATTTTCTTTTGGCTCTCTGCTTTAAAACAGTAAATATTTGGGTCAGCTTGGGGCTAGCTTCAGAATCAGGCTTTGGGGCAATTCTTAGAAACTGCAACTGAGAAATCTCACATTTCAGTCAATGATTGCTGTTCTCCCCTAAAAACTCAGGAAAAGGAAGGAAAGGGGAAGGAAGGAAGGAGGAGAGGGAGGGAGGGGGGAAGGAAGAAAGAAAACTCTTCAGCAGAGAAAGGTTGAGAATGCACAGATTTCCATAAAACCAGGGTCAACTGAGACCACAAGAACTAGTAGTTTCCAAGTTATTTTTCTTTAAATGATGTTGATGCTGGTGATGTTATTACTAGTAATGAGTGCAGTAAAAATAAGCAATTATTTTGTACCATTCAGTCTGATAAGTACTTAATACATATTTTCTCATTTTTCACTACAAACTGTCATACGTGCAGTATTATTAATATCTCCAAAGCACTTTTTACAAAATTTTCTACTCAACTTTCGCTGCAATTTCAAATACACACAGGTATACTATTATCCCAATTTTACAAACTGCAGAACAGACCAAGATTATAAAGATAATAAGGCATAGAGGAGCTAGAATTTAAAGCAATCAATGTGAATCTAGAGTCCTTTCTATTAACTATTATTTAATATCGCCTCCTGCAGAAAACCTTACATAGAACCCCCTTATATAAAAATGTTTGGGGCACCTGGGTGGCTAAGTCAGTTGAGCGTCTGACTTTTGATCTCAGCTCGGGTCATGATCTCACGGTTCCTGAGATCGAGCCCCACGTCAGGCTCTGCGCTGACAGGGCAGAACCTGCTTGGGATTCTGTCTCTCCCTTTCTCTCTGCGCCTCCCCCAACTCACTTTCTCTCTGTCTCTCTCTCAAAATAAATAAACTAAACTAAACTAAAATAAAATAAAATAGAAAATAAAATAAATAATAAAATAAAATAAAATAAATAATAAAATAAAATAAATAATAAAATAAAATAGAATAAAATATTTAAAGCAGACTTCTTGGCTGGAAGCAATATTGGGCTATTGTGAGCTTTATTCACTTTGCTCCCACCTGGCTACATCTCCAATTCTGTCCCATAAGTGCCTTCTGATGAGCTTCTTAGATTCTGCAAAACAATCTGAAAATCACTGATATAATCTGAATTTCATTTTATACTAACATTCATATTACAGTGTAAATCAGGAGTCAGCAAACTACAGTCCTTATGCCAGATACGAAATGCCATTTTGTAAATAAAGCTTTATTGGAACACAGACACCCCTAGCATCACTGTATTGGCCAAGGCTACTTTCTCCCTATAAAGACAGTATTGAGTGGGTGTGAGGCCACCATCTGGGCCCTGGAACTTAAAACATGAAGTAGCTGGTCCTTTATAAGAAATATTTTGCCAACCTCTAGAAACTACAGTTAAAATATATCCTTTTGAGGTTAAATCCACTTGGGTAGTAACTTAAAAGTAAATTGAGAACTATTTTATTAAAGTTTATTTATTTTGAGAAAGAGAGAGAGTGGGAGCAGAGGAGGGGCAGAGAGAGGAGGGGAAAGAATCCCAAGCAGGCTCATTGTCAGCGCAGAGCCCAAAGTGGGGCTCGATCTAACCAACTGTGAGATCACGAGCTGAGCCAAAATCAAGACTTGCATGCTTAACAGGCTGAGCCACCAGGATGTCCCTGGAAGTGTTGTTACTTCTGGCTCCTCTCGGTTGACAGAGCAAGGAAATATATATGTGTATACAAATCTTTGTATATATGCACATCTATAAATGTCTCTGTACGTAACCATCTGTATTCACGTTAAACTAAATATGAGTTCATACTGATGTTTCCAGCTCCTCTGTTGCTACATAGATCATTCTAGCTTCTTCCCCTTGCTTATCTATAAACTCCCAATCTTAACTGAGAGAAATATGGCTCCCACCACCTGCCATGCATTTACTTAACCACACAATTCCAATATACCTGCAGAGAAGCATCAGCATTGTTAACCCATACCTTAATGCTCCTCCTTTTTTCAGGCTATTTACTAGTCGATGAAACCAGATCTATGAGAGATGAAACTAGATCTATGTTTCCATCCTGTACTCTAATAATCCAACAATAATCCCACTTAAAGTTTAAATTAGTCTGATTCTTGACCATCGAGGCCATTGGTTTACACATCCACTATTTAATCCCTCTATTCTTTACATAGAAAAAAAATTACATTTTCCCCCTGTATCCCTGAACACTTTGACCTATCTAGACATAATAAAAAGGCAAAAGAGAATTTTCTTTAAAACTGTGAAAAAGATCAGAGAACTAGGGCTGAACTACTCAGAATGATATTGTCTGTCACCAGTTACATCATAATTTTAAAAAACAGGCTACAATAAAAAAGAGGGGGCAGCTGTAACTTGCTTGCTCACCTCACTGGGAGTGAGCCAAGCCAGACCTCCCCTCTATCTTCCTCATGACTATGCTGACGTGGTTGGACAGAAGATTTAGTATTTCATTTAGCGCCATGTTTCTGACTGTTTTCCTTTTGTAGAAAAGGAAGGGTGGTGTTGTTACGACTCTCTATCAAACAGATCTGGCCTCAACATAATACACTGAGCTCTAGGGGATTTAATAAACGTATGAGTCATTGGCATCATCGCTATAATTTTATCCTCAACCGTAGGCTGAAAAAAAAAAAACCAACTCTTTGAAATCACAGTGTTTTTTTCTTAAAAGTAATACCATTAAGTTTAAAGGGTTATGGAAGGAATGGTGTGCAATTAAGCACTATCTTTGTTTTAAAGGATCATCTATACTGTATTGTTTGCTAGGTTTAGGAATGACATGCCTGTGATATGTGTTTTAAATAAAAATCCTGGGGTCCCTGGGTCGCTCAGTCAGCTAAGCCTCTGACTCTTGGTTTTGGCTCAGGTCCATGATCTCAAGGTTCGTGAGTTTGAACCCCACAATGGGCTCTGCACTGACAGTGTGGAGCCTGCTTAGGATATTTATTCTCTCTCGCGCTCTACCCCACCCTCCTGCCCATCTCTCTCGCAAAATAAACAAAACTTAAATGACAATCCTTATGTATTCTCATATTGATGGAAGAAAAAGATTGGATCAATTTCCCCAGCCAGGGTCCGTGCCTTTGCCGTGATATTCCCCTTTCTTGTCTCCTATGGATCAAATCCCATCCATTCTTTAGGATCTGGTTCAATTCTCCCCTCCTGCAGGAAGCTTTCCCTAATGATCTCAGAGCGCTGACCTCTCCCTTCTGCAAATCCCATAGTCCTAACTGTCTGCTGTACTGAATACCTAATGGTTTTGTATTGCTCTAGTTCATGATATAAATGGGAGATTTTACAACATGGTTTAAACCCCAAGGAAGGGAATGGTGTTCCGTTTTCCTCACTTCTCCACCGTGCCCAACATCTTGCCAATACCAGTGGGTAAATGATCTACAGTAGTTTAGTTGGGCTTGATGGAATGCAATTTAGACCAAATAATGCTTGCATAAGCTCAAGAACTTCAAAGACCCTGTGGCAAGCCAGAGAGCCCTTCCTGCGAGAAGAATGGTTAAGACCAACTGATCTATTTGCTAATGGTGCCACCTGCTGTGGGTGAGCTCTCTAAACATCCCTCCCTCAATTCCCCTCTGAATCCACTCTCTGCACTCTTTTCCATCATTTTTATTCACTTCCTTCTCACAATCTATTCTTCAACTGTACTCTGGCAACATGAAAAAAGAAGAAATAGGATATATGTTTTTCAAAGTAGGATGATTTGGAGATGTGTGTGTGTGTGTGTGTGTGTATTAATTATCTGGACAGGTAAGAAGATGAATGTCTCCAGGGGGATAGAAAAATGGAGATTTCTTTCCCCTGTTTTATGTCAAGGAGATGCTATTTTTGAAAACTGTGAAAGAAAAAAAAAACACACCCAGCAATTAGGAAAAACATTCTGCAGAAATCAATGCCAAAAGCTACTGCTAGGTTTTGGGTCACTTTAATTTTGCCCTCTGCTCTTCAGTTAAAATGTATTTCTGTTCATTGGTTATGCTTATAGATGAAGATAAAGTTGGATAAATTTTTCTGTCATTTTTCACCATGACAAAGGACCGTGTCTGGGTCAAGGCAAGGTCCTGAGGGATTTATAACATACTGGTCAGGCTACTTTTCAATTCCCCTGCCCCTCCCTCCAGGATCTGGAGTGAACATTTGTCATTTTGTGGCTGCTCTATACCCATTCTCTCTTCCTCATACTGCTAAGACCACCCTTGGGGCAACTACTCCTGCCATATTGTGATAGCCCTGGGGGGGAGGGGTATGTTAATCAAAGTGACTCTCACTTTGGGTGTCAGAGGTGACATTCCCCCATCTCTGTTTATCAACAGAAATAGGGGATGAGCACATAACTTAGACTTGGTAAAGAGAGTTGCTCTCTTCCAAGAGATGAAATTTCAGTCCAATGATGCAAGAATGAAAGCATAGTTGGATATAATTCATTGCACATCAACGGGATAGGTTTGTTACTAAATGAGCCCGTACTTCCTACTTCCAAGGATCTCACATTCTTTTTGTTTCCAGTTCATGTCCAAGCCTTGTCTCCTAGCCTGCTGTTGGTCCCATCAAAGTTTCCAACATATTCCTCTTTGCTTAGTGGCTCGAGTTGATTTCCATTTCTGCGATCAAGAAACTTGTGTAGCACCCTTTATTTATCCTCCCTCTTGACAAACACTTGATTTGCCTTTTATAGAAGCCCATTACACTGGAGCCCCTAGGTAATGAGAGATCAAGTCTCATTCCCTGCAAAGGAGGGCAGTCCCTTGTGCTGAAGTTCAGCAGGAAGTCTCTTCATTCGCCTTCAGGAAGCCTGTTTACAAATGGGTTCCAAAATTACCTGAAACTTATGCTTAAAAACTTTACAAACCACCTTTTAATGAATCAAAAATCTTCCACTCCATTAACTAATAATGGCTTGCCAGAATGCAGAGTGTTTCAAGAATGGGCCATGATCCTCAAGGTTAAAGAAAGGCACACTTAAACACCTCTGTGACCACAAAATAAAGAACACTGATGACGCTTTACTTGCAGGGTCTTCTGCACAAGTCCATAATCCTGGAGCACAAGGACCACTTGACTCTTAATTATTAAGACTGGGGCTCAGAGATTAAAATACTACCTTTTAAGCCCACAACCTTTCATTCAGCATTGCCCTGCATATCATGAACGATGTTATTGGAATTCTTCAACAAATCCCAAATTTCTGTACCTCTGCTTATATTTTATCTGAAAACAAAGTGATTTTCATCGTGAGATTAGTTTTCACGTTATTGTGGCAGAGGCGATGCAGCTTAGTGGTTGAATACAGACTGCAGCCAGATCAATAGAAAGACCATTTAAACTCGAATATGAAGGACAGGTAGGATTTCCATGCTGGCAGCGAACGGTGGGAGGAAGGGGGTGAAGCGGGCTTCCCAAGTAGAGGAAATAACAAGAGCAAAGCATGAAGGGGAAGAAAATAATAGCAGGTACCACCTATCGCTGAGTGCTTAATATGGGCCCAGCTCTGTTCTAAATGGTTCACAAACATTAACCCATTTCATTATCACAACAAATCTAGGTAGTACAAGCCATCATTCTCCCAGTTTCAGAAAACTGAGAGCTGAAGCAACTTGCCCAAGGTCACACAATCAGAATTTGGAAAAAAACAGGATTTAGAGCCAGGCAGCCAGGCTTCCCAGTCTCTGTTCTTGACCCTGAACTTATGCCATCCTATATTGCTCGTCAAACTGGCACTGCAGTATAGGATTTATTAAAGCTGATGATGAGAGAGGAGGTGGAAAGGTTTGTCGGGTCCAAACTGTTGAAGGCTTTGCACATCCCGAATGAGAAGTACGAATAGTATTGTGAACTCACTAGAGGGTCACCATCAGGTGGACAACACGATCATGGAGTTGTGCTGTAGGAAGAGTCTGGCTGTGGCACACAGGATAAGCTGAAAGGAAATTAGGTGTATAAATAGAGTCATACGAATAGGGAGGCTCTTCTCATAGCTAAGACCAGGGCTGAGAGAGTGTGAATTACACAAATTCTGGCAGCAAGAGAATGATTTCAGGGTAACAGACACTGAGGTCTTCCAACCTTCCAGGCACTGGAATACAGAGGTGGATTTTGTCTATGGAGCTTGGTATCCAACATAACGCCCTGCACCTAACAGGCTTGCAATGCAAAGTTTGTTCAGTGAACAAATGCACACGTATTGGGGGCAACTTCAGAGAGCAAGACTAAGTGTGGTCAAAAGCTGGAGGCAGGAGGAATTTATACATAACATTCCTGATACCCCACAGGTCACTGCCTATGGCACTACTGGTTTAAGAGGACGTTATACATCAAGCCACCGTGCCATGTGCCTTAACCATATACCGTGATGTATATCAATTATTTTTTTCATTAAAACCAGGGAAATCACTCTATTTCATAATCTCACTTAAAAAAAGAACTTATTATTTAACCATACTATGATATTTCTTATAGTGAAAAGTCATGTGAGCATATTTAATTAAATATTGTAAGAATCCTGGAATCCAGAATACAGCTCGTGGCCAAAGACATACTATAATCTATTACGGTAGTTAAACACTTGAATTGGAAACAGATACGGTAGCTGGCTTTATCTTGCACATCTAAAACCTCAGTGCCAAGATAGTGCCTACATCCTAGAAGATTCCAGGCTCCATTCCCTAATAGTTGCATATATCCATATCTAATTTTTAAAAAGAAATCACGCCTCAATATCTCCAAAGTCCATAGCACTTGAAAATCTAAACAGCACTGCAAATAAAATTAGCAGTATTTACAGGTCCCCTAGTCATTATCTGTTCATTACTCCCCATTTCATGATAGGATATATGTTTCGCAATCCCACTGTATTATCTCCATGCTTATTCTCTGGTAGTGGGGTTATTGCTGTCTCAGCAGATGGTCTAAGATACTAAAAACCATCTATTGTACAGGACGTATCACTAAAGAATTGAAAGTTCTCTGTTTGTTATTTAATCTACTTTTCCAGAATAAGAAGAATGAAAACAAATGATACTTAATAGACTTCTCTCCTTTGAAAATTCAGAGTCATAAAGAAGTGAACTCTCCAGAAAAGAAAACCAAGAAGAAGATTTTATCATATACAGAATCAGGGAGGGTCATGTTCTGTCAGAGCCTGCTGTTCTCATTTGAAACAAATATTCTAAATGTGCTCAATTATTTCCTGATATTTCTGTGTCCTAATTCAGCCTTGCAAATATTTTCTCAGTATCCTTAATGGGGGGAAAAATAAAAAAACAGTTTACCTTGAAGAATGCCCTCCCATGCAATGTTTACCAAGCATCTACTATATGCTGGACACAGATTCCCTCCTCTTTAAACCTTTCTTCTCTTGGTTAGTGTCCTATGCTCCCCCGTCCGTCCACACTAAGGCTCTGTTTCCCTCCAGCCCCCAAACACATATTTCTACAAAACATGAATCCATTGGAACCAGCGAGTTGCGACTGAACAAAGTCCTTCTAGGCTCAGTGCCTAATTCCAATTAAGCCCTTCTGGACTTAGTTTAGATACTGGGCATGTGGCCCAGGACTTGATTTCATGGTTATCCTAAATCATGAACACCATCAGCAATGTTCTCTTCAACCCAGATTTATACACTTGCATGGAGTCTCACAAGTCACCCAGAAAGGGGGGAAAGATACACAACTCCAAACACAGAACCTGATTGTTTTGTTTTGTTTGTTTTATTGATTGTGCACCCAATAGGAGAGCATTTGTGCATGTGAGTGGCTTTCTTGTCCTGAGAATGTGTGGAGAAATTTCAAACGGGAAACAAAGATGAGAAACCAAAACGGTGAACAGTACGATAATCAAAGAATTTGAGATTATCCAAGTCTCTCAGTGAAAGGAAAAAGAGGTGATTTATTAACATTTAAACACATGAAAAGCATGAAGAATGGGTCCACCAGATTCCCAATTTTACCAGACTTAACTAAAACAGGTTTAATTCAGAGAGATGACATGAGGACAACCTTTTTTTTTTTTTTTAAAGTACTAGCTTCTGTTTTTTCACCAAATACCCAAGGTAGGTTCTGATTTTTCCTTCCTTCAAGAAGGAATAAGACATAATTGAAGTTTTGATCTTGACTAGAGATGTCCTGATTCTTAAATATTATAACCTCAATGTTTTCAATTTGTGGAACATAAAATAATTTAGTAAGAGTTACAAATTCTTGTTAGGTCTGTGCCCATTTCTAAAAGATGATCATGGGGCACCTGGGTGGCTCAGTCAGTTACGCGTCTGACTTGGGCTCAGTTATGATTTCGTGGTTTGTGGGTTTGAGCTCTGCGTCGGGCTCTGTGCTGACAGCTTGGAGCCTGGAGCCTGGAGCCTGCTTTGGATTCTGTCTCCCTCTCTCTCTGCCCCTACCCTGCTAGTGCTCTGTCTCTCTCTCTCTCTCAAAAATAAACATTAAAAAATCAATGTTTTTGAAAATGTTTCAAAACTCAATCAATAAATAATTAAAAGATGATCAAACATGACAATGGATTTGTAATCCAGACAGTTAGACTATATATTTTGTGGATTTCAGGTGACTTAGAGCGTTGCTTATTGAAAGGGGTGTTAGAAATGCAAATTATGGGGCTCTATCCCTTGACCTACAGCATCAGATTTTTTAACTCTGCTTAATGCTTTTTAAAAAATTAATTTTTGTGAGTGTCATTGACACCCAATATTACACTAGTTTCAGGTGTACCGCATACTGACTCAACAAGTTTATAGGTTGTGCTATCCTCACAAGTGTGGCTACCATCTGTCACCATAGAACGCTATTATGGTTATCATTCACTGTATTCATTAGGCTGTGCCTTTCATCCCAGTGATGTAGTCATTCCTCATCTAGAAGCCTGTGTCTTCTGCTCCCCTTGACCCCTTTCCCCATCCCCATCTCCTCCCCTCTTGTTCTCTGTATTTTAAGTCTGACAAACACCATGTAACTTAACTCATATGTGGATCCAAAAAAAAAAATGCATAAACCAGCAAAAAACAAAATCAGACCTATATAGACAGAATGTTTATTTCAGTAAGAAACAGTGGTGATTTCTACATACACGTAGTTTGGAAAGCGCTGATTTGGAAGATCCAACTGACTAGATCAGCTGAATCTCTGACACTCGATTCCGTTTCCATCTATCACTACCATACTTTGGAAATACCTATTCATGATTCAAATGTTTGTACTCAGTCTGTTAGGAACTGATGTTTTATGTCCCTGGGGCTTTCAAATAGCAGGTTCCTCAAACCAGAAAGGAAGGTTAGCTGCCATGCACTATTCCTGATTTTCTAATAAGACGACAGTTTATAGAATGAGACATTTTAGGATGTGATGCTGTAAAGCAACAACTATACCAAAATACAGTGACCCTTAAGGTGTAGTCTAGATGTTGTCTAGGGTCAAACAGCAACAGATGGTTAGAAAACCTAAGTGAGACTTCTTGTAAATGAGCTAATAGATCTTTGTGATTAAATTTTGCACTATGCGTTTTCAGGAATCTCTGCATATACTATTCTTTTCTTTTCTCTTACTGTTTTCTATTTTAAGGTATTGAGTACACGAAAATGTATCCATTTAAAGCACATAATTTGTTACTGTTACTATTACAGTAAAAGTACTGTCTGTTATTATTCTCTTAAATCAATATCTTATTAAATGTAAGGAAATTCAATAGTAAATCTGTGATAGAAACATTACTAAGAGTCCCATGTAAATTTCATTCAAGTGCCAGCTCTAACATAGAACACTGCTGGTCATCAGATGGCCTGAGCAAAGATTACGATATAATCTTGGTTTAAACATGAAAGGAAAATCTAGGTGACTTTTAGTTTAAGCATTAGTCCTCACGTGGCCCTCCACAAGGCCTTCATCTAGGACAAAGTTGTGTGAGCCACACACTGATACTATATTATCTATCACAGTGTCGTTTAGACTGTGAATTTAAAGGTGTAGCAGCTTTGGAATTTCCAACTTTACAGAACGTTTTATGTAGTAGAGTGATTTTAGGGTACCACTGGTGTTAAAATTTACGTTTTACATTACTTATGGGGTAGTACGCTCAAAGAACGGGGTAGAGCTATCTAATATAGCCTATTTTTCAGAGATCATTTGGGTTAAATCACCACACAACTCTAATTAGTTTGCACACACAAAAAAACTTGGGTCTGGGGACACCCGGGTGGCTCAGTTGCTTAAGCGCGTTGACTCTCGGTTTTGGCTCAGGTCATGATATTGAGGTTTTGTGAGTTCGAGCCCCACAAGGGGCTCTGCGCTGACGGGCTGCTTGAGACTCTCTGTCTTTCTCTTTGCCCCTCTCCCATCTGCACTGTCTCTCTCTCAAAATAAATAAATACATTTTTTTAAAAAGTGGGGTGTGAATCTGGGGAGGCAAGTCTGATTTAAAATTCATCCAACAATTCAAAAAAATAATCATTGGGGCTGTTCGTAGCAGAATCTAAGTCTGTTTTCTGTAAAAAGTATTAGAGGCTCACCCAGCCTCCATTTCTCTTGACCTCCTTTCAACACACTGATTTTGTTTAGGGGTCCATCCCTCCTGCTGCCCGGATGCTGCAGAGACAGGTGGACCCTCTACATGACTATCTGTGGGTTATTCCATTTCTCTTGTCAACGATTGGTTCAGAATGGAGACCAGTGAGATGAAAAGTGCTCTACCAGGAGCTTCTGGGAAAGTTCTTCCAGTCTCCCAGAGTGTCTGATAATGACTCTCTCCCTCTTCCTCTGGACTCTCTTGTCCCCAGAGGAGAACCTTGTTTATTCAGCCACGTTTCTGAGGCTGGAGCTGGGTCTCACCAACACGATCGAAGGGGACCTAAGCTGGGCGCCACTGAATGTTCAACCCTCATGATCTCCTACCTCTCAATCTCCAATTATGACAGTTTCTTTATTCTAAGTTTATTCCTAAGTTTTCCCTGATTTGCATCAAAAAGCAGCTAACTAACCCAGGTAATAATTTCCTTAACCAGAAAGTACAAACATCATTTAATTGGTGCTATTTGAAATCAGAATCCCTTTTGTGAAATAGCAAAAGAGCAGTAATAGCATAATGTCTGTAATAGTTCATTTGTGGCCAGTTTTATATTAAGCCTAGAAACTTTCTTTCTAAAAGAAGACAGTTCTCAAAATCACATCATTACTAACAGCAGGAACTCAATTCTTGTTAAATATACAGATAAATGTAAAACCAATTATAAGGTCTCATCTAGAAACCTCTTCTCAAAACTAAGGAATTCAAGTCTTTATTGACCACATTTATTACAAGCCTTATGGGACACAAAGTTGTTATTGCTTTTAATGATGTTCTCTACGTCTCAAGAATTTACTATATTAGAAGTAAGATCTATAAACACTTTGTGCCAATCATGCACCAAATATGAGAGAAGTACAGGGTGCTGGGGGGGGCGGGCAGAGAGGACAGAGAATCATGCCCACTTGGGGGAGTAGTATCGAGGAAGACTTCCCAGAAGAGGTGATCTTTGAGCTAGAATGGAGAAAGAGTTCTGGAGGTAAAAAGAAGAGAGAAGGGCCTTCCAGCACAGACAAAAGTTAGTATGTAGGACAAAGAGGTAAGGAAGTACAGGCTGGGGTTGGGGAGGCCCAAGTCACCTCATTTTGGGGAGGGATGGTATGTATATAAAGAAATTGTGGGAGGTGGCCCGGAAAGGGAGGCTAGTGTCAAATTGTGAAGGACGTACTTGAGGGCAGGAAATCCCTGAGGTATGAGACAGAAAATCAAGGAAGCTTTCTACAGGGCCAGCGGCATGATGTCATACACACTACTGACATTTTTGGTGCAATGATTCTCTGTTGTGGGGGTTGCCCTGTGCATTGTCAGATGTCTAGCATCGTCCCTGGCCTCCGGCCACTAGATTTCAGTAATACCTCCTGCTCCTGCCTAGGCTGTGACAACCAAAATGTCTGCAGGCATTACCAAATGCCCTAGGGGGCAAAAATGCTCCATGCTGAGAACCACTAATGTAAGAGTTGCTTAAAGAGAGATTCCTGTGGCAAGATCACAGGCACCAGGAACTATATAGTAGGCATTGGGTGGGTGCAGCAGAACTGAAATTAATGGATAGAAATGGGGACAATTAGAGGCGGGGCAGGGCAATACCTCAGGCAGGAGAGCCTTATCTAGGGATCTACACAGTTTAGCTGTATTACTGTTCTCTAAAATATTCCTAAACTTATTTGACTATAGAAATCTACATAATACTCACCAATATCCCATACAACATACTCTAGGAAATGCTGTGTTACACAATTAAGTTTAAATTTAAAATTAATCACCCTTAAACTCCAATATTCTAAAAACAATAGGTCAAAGGTAATATTTAGACCTTAGGATATTAAAGAATAAGGTGTAGACTAAGTGTAACATATATCCAGTGACCTTATTATTACTAATTAGTTCTATCAATGGGAATACATAAAGTATTTTGTGGGGGGGGGCTCTAATTCACATGGAGAAAATACTGTGCTTGGTATATGTGGTACAGAATAATTTCAGGACAGGGACTCTTATGTGGGACAGAATAACTTTAGGAGAGGGACTCTTGTCAAGGAGGTCACACCTGGGATGAGACAATAATAATCACGTGAAAAACACAACAATGTCAGAGAGAAAAGACCCCAATTCAACATGAACAACACCATGTGTGGTACCTGATGCAACAGCCAACACCCTGGGGAAAGAACAAGGCTAGATTCCAGAGAAGCCAGGGAGAAGGCCCCGAGGGCTGGGTGGGTTCACTCCTGTGCACATGCTTGCCCCCAGGGCCATGCGGCATGTCAGGTGAAACTCCTGGCTTCTGGGAGCTGTTGGTCTATTACAGATTCACAAAGAGAAAGGCTTTGAGCCAGATCCTAAGAGATGAGGGCATGTTAGACCCAGAGGAGAGGGGTGCCAGGCCCTGACTCCCAGTTCACCTTACTATGCATGAGCCATGTCGGTCTCGCGGGCCCCACTCAAAGGTCCTGCACTTGCCTTAGGGCTCTGCTATGGCTGTCCTGAAAGTGTTAATCATCAGGGACCCAGGGGCCCCATGCTTTCATTTTGCACTGGGTCTTACAGACCAGACAGCTAGTTCTGTCTCATCATCCCTTCAGCTGTTTGTTAGAAACACCATTCTTACCCAGGGCTTACTCTCCTTGATTCTAGGACTCTCCAGTCCAGTGCATTGAGTTCTTCTTTGAGTGTGCCCTAGTTAAGGGTTAACTTACCTACAGAATGATAGTGCAGGAAGGAATATTTTACTCATCTGTGGGGAAACAAATTCAGCAAGCATGTTCCTTAGCAACTAAAGAGTTCACCTTATATTGAGAATGATTATAAACATACTTCGGGGATCATTTTTGAGAGAGAAAAGAAAGTTAAAAATCATTATGTTTAATTTAATAGGACGGGTTGTAGGAAGAAGACATCCAAAGTGCTTAATATATGAACAATAAATGTACTATCTGGTGATTATTTCTTCTCTTTAAAATAGGAATGATTCATCACAGATCCCTTTGACTTCATACATAATGCAAGTGAATTACTGGTTTCCAAAAAGTGGCTCTCATTTTCTATGGCTGTTGTCTACTGAAACTTGAAATCCGCATTTTGAATCCTTGCAAAAAAAAAAAAGAACAAAAATGTAGGGAGCTAGTAATCATCATCAATTGATATATTAATGAATTAGGCCATCTATATATAGAGTAGGCATTCTTCTTGGTGGATATAATTTACTGCAAATATAATAAGAAAATATGTCTACTGAAATATTACTCCTGCATGTAACATTGTTAATGCCTAGAAATGCTCTATTTTTCTTCTTTGTTCCACGTTTTTTTTTTTTTTTTTGAAGGATTTAGGGGCTGGAAATCAAACTGACATATTTTTCTGTAATTGAATATTAAATGTCACTGAACAAAACCTTTATTGATAAAGCAGAGGTCACTTGGCAGTTCAAGGAAAATGATCAAGGAAAAGTCTTTATAGGGCAAATTGACATTTTCAGCCAGTTTGGGTACAGCAGAAAAAAGATTATTAAGAGAGAGAAGAGAGAGAGCATCTCGCACCACCTGCTTACTTTCTATTCAGAGAAAAGCTGTGAAGATAAATAAGTATTCTGAGTCATGGGGGGAAAAAGGAAAATAAAAATTAATGTATTTCTGCTATATTAAATGAAGGACAAATCCCTTAGATAAATTCTCAGTACCTGATTGTGATTTTCAACCAGGCTAGGCAACACAGAGCACCGAGCACCACAGGTGGAATGGAGAGTTGACAATCAGTTGAGAATTATTGTTTCAAAAATTCCTAATTTTCTTTGAAGTCTACTTTGGAGCAGGGGTTGGACACAGAGATAGGTAGACCTCTTTTCGTTGCCAAGACTGTAAACCTTCTGAGTGTTACATTTATGTCTGATTCATCTTGGACCCCCCCAAAGTTCTTGGAATTGGGCCTTGTTCAGAGGGGATATTCAATAGGTATTTATTGAATGTTAAATGGCAGACTTAAGGAAGAGATTACATAGTTTCAAAATGATCTTGATAGATTTTAAAACATTACATATAAATATGTGATTTCCTAAAATATAAACTAAAAGGAAAATGATTTTGATTACAGAGAAGGATAAATCCGTAACAAATTAGAATGTGGTTGAAATTAAGACATAGACTTTCAAATCTGCAATGTACATCATATGAAAACCTACTGTGCAGTATGTCACTGTGGCAAATAATTATAAATGATCAAATCAGCTGGGGTGCGTGGATGGCTCAGTCAGTTAGGCATCCAATTTTGGCTCAGGTCATGATCTCATGGTCTGTGAGTTCAGCCCCAAGTCAGGCTCTGTGCTGACAGCTTGGAGCCTGGAGCCTGCTTCTGATTCTGTATCCCTCTCTCTCTCTCTCTCTCTCTCTCTCTGTCCCTCCGCCTCTCATGCTCTCTCTCTGTCTCTCAAAAATAAATAAAAATGTTTAAATAAATTTTTAAAATGATCAAATCAGTTATGTAAACATTGGGTGGTTTCATATAATGTTCCAAAATCTTAAGTAATTAAACACTTAAGATGCAACAAAAGTTAAATGTATCTTTTTCATGTTTGTTTATTTTTATTTTTTTTAACGTTTATTTATTTTTGAGACAGAGAGAGACAGAGCATGAACTGGGGAGGGGCAGAGAGAGAGGGAGACACAGAATCTGAAACAGGCTCCAGGCTCTGAGCTGTCAGCACAGAGCCTGACGCGGGGCTCGAACTCACGGACCGCGAGATCGTGACCTGAGCCGAAGTCAGATGCTTAACTGACTGAGCCACCCAGGCACCCCCATGTTTATTTTTGAGAGAAAGAGCATGAGCTGGGGAGGAGCAGAGAGGGAGACACAGAATCCCAAGCAGGCTCCAGGCTCTGAGCTGTCAGTACAGAGCCCGATGCGGGGCTCAAACCCACAAACCGTGAGATCATCACCTGAGCCGAAGTCGGTCGCTTAGCGGACTGAGCCACCCAGGCACGCCTACCATGTATCTTTTTAAGTGACTTGAAAATTTTTTTATCAAGAGTGCTTCCTTTGTGAAAAAAGAGTTCTTCCTGTTTTCCTTTCTTTTTTTTCCTCTTTCTTTCTTTTCTTTTTTAGCTCTAAATGAGCTAAAAAGTCAACAATAAGGAACATTAGGATTACAGTGAGCTCTTCCTAAAGTTTCAAATTGTACATAACACTATCATCAAATAATCTGATGGCCAGTGAAAAATTGACTTGGAGAAAAAACTAATGATCACTGGTAGCCCAGCTCTCATATTCAAGGAATCAATGGAGACACAGAAATGGCATATGGTCAAGCCAAGTTCTCTCAGCTTTTGAGTGAGCACACCTCGTACAGCCTGGGACATTCCCTTCTTGCCTGCCCTGGTTCCTGCAAATACTTCCTCTCTCTCCTTTGTGTCTTGCTTTCTGTTGGAGCCTCCCTCTTGGAATACAAACATGCCCCAGGCTCCGCTGTCCCACACCGTCGTCCCTTGGCCCCACTTTGCATTTTAACCACCACTGTGCTTCTATTCCACTCGACAGTCAACCCTCAAGAGTCTTCATTGAATCACTGTCTCTGTGTCCCGTCTCCCTTACTCTCTGCTTTGGTTTCCTCATCCGTGAAATCAGGATACTAGTGATGGCTTCACAGGGTTGTCTTGAAGATTAATATACTGATTAATATACTGATATATACAAAGGGTTTTTAGAAAAGTGCCTGGATCATGATAGGGCTCAACATATATTAGCTACTATGACCATTATCAATGTCATCATCTTTGAATTTCTACACTAAAACCCTTGTTAAATTCTGTGCATTTATTACCAGAATCTGTACCATTCAGGAAACACTACTGTAGGATAAAAATCAAAACATAATGGATTAATAATTATTGAGTAGTCTCTATTCAGTAGGCCTTTGTGCTACAAGGAAACACAATTTTCATGGTGTTTTTGTTTTTTGTTTTCCAGCGAGCTGCCTATGGGTCTATAGTATTGCTGACTTCATTTTATCATGAGGAAACCAAGACTCATTGAGGCTACAACCTTTCCTATTTGAGCAAGGGTAATTTCACAGGCAGGGGGAATGATTTCTTAACACACCCAGACGTGAAAGCTTGAAGTTAGTATTTTTGTGAATTAGATGAAATGTTTCTCCTATCCAGACATCTCATTCTGTTCACGAAGCCATCTGGCACCCCAGAATACTTTCAATTCATCCATCACTGTAGGATTCATGCAGGCAGTTCCAAAATGGATAATACAGGGGGCTGAGAAATGGAGAACCAAAGGGCTCTAGAACTTGTCTTAAACTGGGGTTTTCATAAAGGTTTCCTCAGGTTCGATACAATACCAAATCTCTTTAACCAGACCATCAACAGAAGAATGTATAATTTAGAAAGTGACTGCCTCACCCTTTTTCCCCCCTTTAACAGACTTGCTTTTCAGAAGTAACCACTTCTGAACCATAAATGTTTACGCACGCAAGTTTTTGTATGCAGGTAAACATCCATGGACTGTTATCAATACAAATAGCATCCTGCCTTAGAAACAATTACGTAAGACTTTTCTCTGTCACTGGGTAAGACAAAGATGATCATAAACATGATCATAAACACCGTGGGTGTTTCCAAAGTGTTTTTGAAAATTAGAACGCAAGAGAGTACAGGCTTAAGAGTTGACTTTACCCACATTATACAAGTCAAGTCAGATGAAAGACTTTTCTTAAAAAAAAAAACAAAAAAAACACCGAGAAATTTGCTTCAGTTACCGATCTTTTTAGTTGCAGACATCAAGATTCCACTTCTCTTAAATATACATTTTTTTCAGCCCTTAATCATGGAAAGCCTACTAGACAATACTCGGTAATACCAATCTTGATACCGATGGGTCTGAAACTTTGCATTCCTGTTTTATTGGCGCTCGGAAAATTTTGAAGGAAAAATAATCAGTACTTGCTCTGTTTTGTTTTTGTTTTGCCTACTAAGTGGAGCTTTTTATATTGCAATGCCCATCAAAACAAGTTTTTGCAAGAACACCATGACATAGCTATTATCAGTTAATCACACTCCAAAAAATTAAGATTTCACACTCTAATTAGAAAACCGGTGACTACCTCGTCAGTGGATTCTGATTCACGAATATATTCACATCATTATTACATTGCTGTGTATTCTTCAGCACATAAATCTATTTTCTAGAAATGATCTTCAGAAGAAATTGAACTCAAAAGATTACACACATATATGCAGTTCAAATGTGAAATATACAAAAATGTAAACTTATGAAATGCGATTGTAAAATGTGTTAATATGGACTGAAACACTGTACCTAACAACCAAGTGTTCAACGGATGTCAACAAAAACCCTTACGAAATGTAAGCCTCTTTAAATGTGCCCTGGATGGAGCATGTCTTATACACATAATGTGTACATTGCACAAAGAGCTGATTTTTAATTTATAAATAAAATGGTATGGGAAGAAAGATAAACATTTTATAGCTCTGTGTGCTGAAAAGCCTTTGGAAACAATGACCAACCTAGTAGCAAAAGGCAGTCCTAGGGCTCAGACTGTGGTTCTCTAAACAGAGGAAACTGCTGATTCCAGTGCGGGGGCAGGAAACATACAAGATGACATCTTATCACATCTGATAATAAGGACCCATGTCAAGAGAGCTCAAAATCAAACTTGAATCGGCTCCCACTGGTGTAAGTTGAGACAATTTGATCAATCACTAAGAACCATAGTGAATTAAAACTTCACAAAATATTTAAATCCATAAGTTCTCTTGGTAGAAGTATTCTTGGTAGAAGAAAGATCGAATTAGAACATCTGAACTAATAATGAATGATTCATACACACACTAAACACCAAGTGGTAACGTAACACATTCACATACACACACACACACACACATCAAACCAGAATCTTGACCCAGAGTCTAGATCCAACTTCTGGTTTATAGAAAACACAGAGAGTTTGTCAGAGGAACATGTTAAAATATGTCATGAATTTTTAAGATAATTGGACATTTGAACTCAGACGGAAAATTTGATGACTTTGACAATTTTTTTTTTTTTTTAAACGTGTGATATTGGTCTTGTGATTGTGGCTAGGAGAAAAGAGAACTCGCCTTTTAGAGGCAGATATCAAAAAGTTCACTAATGAGGGGATGTAATAGTTAGGGTTTGTTTCAAAGCAGTAGGAGTAGGGGGAAGATTTGAAAGGGCCAAACTGAGTGGGTTTTGTTGGTAAATGGCTGTTGATGATCAGTGATAGGACAAAGGTTTCATTAGATTATATTTCTGTTTTTCTGTAGGCTTGGAAGTCTCTGTAATTAAAAGTTTGGGGGTTTGTGGATTACCTGCGTGGCTCAGTTGGTTAAGCGTCCGACTTCGGCTCAGGTCATGATCTCATTTATGGGTTCGAGGCCCATGGCGGGCTCTGTGCTGACAGCTCAGAACCTGGACCCTGCTTTGGATTCTGTGTCTCCCCCTCTCTCTCTCTGCTCCTGCCCCACTCACACTCTGTCTCTCTCTCTCTCTCAAAAATAAATAAACATTAAAAGAAAAATAAAAAAAAAGTTTGGGGGTTTGTGTTTCTTGTTTTATTTACTTGTTCTGTATTTGTCAGCAGCAGCATTTAGGAGTGCTAGAAATTTAGTTCAACATCAAAATCTTTGAAGATTTGTAAAAACACAGTTGCATTTAAAGGCATTTAAGAGAATTACTTCAAGACCAAAGAAAGCCTTTATTCACCAAAGCACTCAGCAAGACACCCTTCACAGTCCAGACCAATTAGCTATCTCTTCATCAGCCAGTTGGATCCAATTATATCCAGCTTGTCATTTTCCAAATATAAATACTACTTGCTTTAAAAGTCAAGTTAAAAAAAAAGCTGCCAACATATTAGAGCTTTATTGAATATGAGTATGAATGGTTTTCTTCCAGTATCTATCAAATGTTAAAATTTTTAAAGGTCTCATCAAAACTTCTTACAGATACTTGCATAATAAATTACCATGAGATTTCAGAAAAGAGAAAGTCAACAGGTCTCCAGCTGCTTAGGATTCCTATCCTGGGACTAAAAATCTTTTTTACATTAAATCCATGTTTTAATTACAATAAAATTATTTTTATTGAGTGAAATAACATTGAGAGAAAACATTTTAAGGGGCTAAAAGCACCGTTGGATAAAATCATTGGTGATATGTGCTTGTGATAGGAAGAGAGAGTATCTAAAAATTATTCAGCATCCCATGGACTAATTTTCTTTTAAAACGCACACACAAACATTTAATTAAAAAAATACTTTTCATCATCACAGCTCATAGTTCTGAAACCTCTGGCTTTTCTTTTTTTCTTTTTCTTTTTTTTTTAAACCTGGATGAATTAACTGATGACTTTAAAAAAGGAAGGGGGAAAAAACAGCGATATTAAAAAACAGAGATTTAGGATAAGAACATGGATTACTTTAGTTTCAGAAACAGTATTTTTTATTGTGACTTCAGGGAGCTCAAAATGCAATTTGGATTGAAGATAACTAATTCTTTCAGGGTCAGACAGAAATCCAACGTTTCCAGACAGGCCAGTTTGTTTGATCAATAAGTTCTGGCTGGCCCCATTGTGATAGCCATTTAATTTGTTTTATGTGCCACACAGCCCTTTGTAACAATACAGCCCATCTTTAATTACTCCTGGGTGAAATACGGACCCCTAGGTCTCTGCCCCATTCTCTGAGAACTAGCATGACTGAAGGATTATCAAGGTATACAATCAATAGATCCAAACTTTGAAAAGAGGTCTTAGGATTATTCTAAGACAATACTATACATAAAATTTGACTACCCTGCATCCTACCAGGAGGTCTTCAGAACTTACTGGGATATCTAGCAGAAATGCAAGTTAATTTTTATGTCCTTGTCCAGAGAATGGGAAGCTGATTTCTTACATGGCACTTTTCAATGGAAGGATTAAAGGGGCAGACAGAATGAGGGGAATAAGTTGATGACTGAATGACTGATTGACTCACTCAACGAATGAATGAAATAAAGGGGGCCACATATGAACTGAACATAACCAGGTGTCATGACCTATGGATTATGATCAATCCAATTCTGTGCATTACCACTGCAATGCCTTGAGCTATTGCTTACATACATTTATTTAAACTTGTAGTGTCAGTCTTCCCAGTGGATTGGAAACCCTGAAAGCAAAGGACTTCCCTTAACAGCCTTCATATGTATGATGGTCTGTGCCACATAAACATTTACAAAAACAAACTTATTCTCAAGTGTGAGTGTCTCTAATCAACAAATACTATCACTAGAGGCCACATTTCCATGGTAACCATTACTCTGTATCAAGATACGAGCATTCCTATCATTTGGCTATGAAAATGCAATTATTTTGCTTTATTTTTGCTTTTTTGTTGTTTTTGATTACCAAAAGGCTCTATAGAGAAGTGGTGAGCGTAAGGTTCAAAATTAGGCTCTCTGGATTCGAATTTCAATTCTTTCAGGCAGCAACACCTACATACCTCAATTTATGTATAAAATAAAATTTACAAAAAATTTATTTATAAATATAGGCGCTTTAGAGATTTTTGAGGTTTAAATAAGTGATATAAAATGTAAAACAAAGTAACCAACAAAGCAACTGCTCAATATATGCTGTTATCGTCACTGATTTACCAGAAATGCAAATATTTCCCCTCTGTAATGCCCTCTTAGAATTTGAAGGTTAAACCTCTTATTCAGGTAAAATAGTACTAGGTTTTTTTCTGGTTGATTTTGGCTCTTGTTTTGATTAGCAATCTAGGTCATTCTTTTTGAGTTTATTTATTTATTTATTTTGAGAGAGAGAGAGAGAGAGAAAATGCATGAGCGGGGGAGGGGCAGAGAAAGGGGGGAGAGAGAGAATCCCAAGCAGGCTCCGGCCGCCAGCACAGAGCCCAACATGGGGTTTGAACCCACGGAACTGTGAGATCATGACCTGAACCGAAATCAAGAGTCAGACGCTTAACCAACTGGGCCACCTAGGCAGTCCAATCTGGGTCAATTGTTAGGAAAGAAGAAAAGCTTCTTGAGGAAAGAAAAAGGAAATCAACAGCTCTGGGGAAAACATGTTGGGTGGGCAGTAAGCTATGATTTCTCTCCTTTGAAAAGAAGAATAGACACGAGTCCAAAAGATGGAGGGAGGTTATCAGAGGGGGCCAATATGGCGAGAAGATCACTTGGAGGTTGTCTAAGATGAGAGAATTCCCATCGTCTCCAAATAACCAGTGACTGGACAGGGCAAGACTGCCAATATGGAGCTGTGTGGATGTCCAAGAAACCCGTGGGAGCCACGTCATCACTCAGGGAATATCCAGTTCGCACTCCAGCAGGAACACTCTCATCCCCTGGAGAGGACATTATATTACTTTATCATCTACTACCTTACCGGTGGACTGAAATATCCATCATCCAAGAGTTGATTCCATTTCTTGTAACTCAGTGTGAACCGCTCCCCTGCTCCCTCCATAAGCCAAGACATTGGCAAACCCAAGAAAGAGAGACTCAGGACAATGAACGTGGTGGTGCTGGTGACATTGTGTACTCATGTACTCTTAAAAACAGAAGTCAACCCGCTGCACACCCCCTGAGGATGAAGCCCATTGTTTCATGTGTTCCCTCTCTGTCACTCCTGGGATGCTCAACTAGGATAATTAAAAAACAAACCTTGACAGTCATTTGTGACTCTTACTTACTCATACAGCAGTCCTGTAAAGATTCCTTTTCTTCTGGTTTTCTGATTCTTTTATCACGTTTGTTTCTTACTCATACCCTTCATTTATACTTTAACTACACATGGCATGCATTTGCCAAATGTGAGAAGCTATTATAGTAATGAAAGTACACAACGTCAGTAATCAAAAAGGATGAACATGAGGAAGACACACAAAAAAGAAAAGTTGCACCTAGAGAGGAGACAATATTTCATTCCATATTAACGTCTTTTATTCTAACAGAATGTAAAAAGAGATGGAAACGTCTACCGATGAGTTGCTAAGAGCAGAATCAGACAACTTTGCAAGTTTAAGAGCTACATGGAGACTCTGAGCAATTCATCGGAGAGCACCCTAAACCTAGTTTCTTAAACTTGAAGAACTCAGTAACCTTAAAAAAAAAAAAAATCAAAGCTCAGCCCTAAATCTCCAGAGACACTCTAAAAAAGGAGTCAGATGATTTCCATCTTTTTCTGCAAGCATCTTTTCTAAGAAAAAACACAGATTTGTTATCAGGACCTGCTGCTGGTTGAGTAACTTATGTTCCAGACATCCCTGAATACATGTCATGGTGTTAGAGGCGAGGGGGCTTCCTGGGCTGAGGTGGGACTCCATTTCCCCCTCTCACGACTACTCAAAGCTCGGAGATACTCTGTGGAAAGCACGGGACAAATGAGGGAGTCCGGCTCCACTTTATTGAGCAACAAGATGTCCGGGCTTTTGCTTTGGGTGCATGAGCTCATTTAATCTTTGTAACAATACCTCGAAGAAGGCACTGGCGTAGGGAATGTGTATACCTGCAGACTAAGGTTGACACAGGTCATTGACCCGAGGCCACAGAACTAGGAAGAGGTCAGAGGCACAGAAAATGTATACTCTTGGACAGAAAAATGATTAGTTCACATGCTACCTTTAGACTCCTAAGCTTTATCAAGTAAATCAAATTGCTTTATTATGGAAATGCCCTTTCATAATGAATTCTTAATAAAATAATTTAAATAAAGATCCTTATATTAACTTTGATTTGGAATTAGTAGCATAAAAAGCTTGGTTCTCACAAGTAACTTACATAGTTCCTTTAACTGGAAAATGAAAGGTAAGAATTATGTCTTTATGATTTTAAAACCTGGCTTCCAGGAAGCCCAGAATTAACTTTAACTTTTAAGGAGTGCTCTCTGTCTCACTCCAGTCTTTTTTCTCTCCCATGTCTTGTTTTGTACATGGCTTATAGAAAGCTTCAGTCCTCACCTCTCCTAAAATCTGTTAAAATAATTTTTAAAGTATAAACTGTTGACAAAGTCCAAGGCAGTTTCTTAAAAGAAACCAGGTTATACCACTTGGGATCAAATTTACCTTCCTTGTTCTAGAGTGGGCAAAGACAGCTGCTGTTCTTTTCGGAGAACTTGAGATGTTCTTGGAAGAGGCATGGTCTTGTCGGTCCCCATGAGCCACTCAAGGCGCGTCTTTGGTTCAATAAGAGTGGACGGTGCTCTCTTAATGCTGAACCTTAGTTAGTTGACTCTCTTCTTAATTGGGAAATGGCGCTTCCAAAGTGTCATTATTTCCAACTAATTACCTGAACCGAACAATGATCACATCCTGCTTCCGTGTCTCCATGATTCTATTCTAATCAAAGACAGGCTCTCCTGTCCACATCGTTCACATCTTAGCTCTCCTGCTTGTGTTCTAACACAGAGTTGCTTGGTCATTTGCTACGCCTTTTGAAGACGGCAGGCAGAGTTAACGAAAACCAGAGACAACTCAGTGTAAGAAGAGTCAACAGTCTGTTTTTCTTTATAGTTTCTAGGCTAAAAAGCATTTAGCACAGCAATGATCAGATGGATGAGTAATAAAAAAGTCATATAATACTAAAATATTAATATATTTTTTCCACGTGACTGCTTAATGCACTTAAGGCACCTTTCTGCTCACCACCAAGCCCTAAACACCACATGCTTACTCATTTTAGAGACTCTAAGCACTGCAAGGATGGATTGAACTATGTACTTAAGCCTGGGATTTCAAGAAAAGACCTCCAGTGTTATTCTAAGAAAAGGATTCAAGATGGAGTATACATATCTAAAATAATAAAACACTACTTATCAATTTTTCAAAGCCTTCACAGAAAGAGACCCAGAAAGACCACAGTACTCTATTGTAAAATGTTCAACTTTGTACAAAATTCATTAGTACTAGCCAACAGAATTATTGATCATAACTCTAAATTGTTCTGATCATTTAATTGAGGAAAAATGCACAATCCTTATCTCCTGGCCCATCAGCAATCACTCATCTGTCTTCCCTGCTCACCCAGCCACACTCAGGTACCTTCATTAGTTCCTATTTGCAAGGGCCCAGGCTGACAACCTCTTTTCACTGAGAAGGTTTTCAGGAGACAAGCCCGAGCTATGGATCACCATATCAAATTGTCACAAGATGCCCAGACAACAATCTGGACACTATCTACAGCAAATCCAGCTTGCTTCTACCTTAGGATTTATCAAAGGGCATCTTGTTCTGTATGTTCAAGCTTTTCCTTAAGAAGAACAGAACTCAAAGACATTCATTAAATAGATCACACTTTTGCTACCTATCACATCACAGACTTTGATACAGGTGAGAATAGCCTAGAAGGGGAAAAAAAAAAAGAGGTAAATTTCTAAGTAAAAAGTTACAAAGAGCAACCAACAGAATGAGCCAGGAATGAAATGCATAGATTTCTTGAGTTCTGGCTGGGCAGGTGAGTGAATGAAAAAGCCCCTCCTAGTGCTGGGGTATGGTGTTCCCAAAGCTTAGCATTCCACATCCAATATCCACGTCATTCGAGGCTCTCCAGGTGGCCTAGAACCATCAGTTAATTAAGATTTACTGAGCACTGTTCTGTGTGAGCCATAGTTGTGTTCTCATTGAGGAAATGTTTCACACACGCCAGGTCACGCTTGTGATCTTGACTCGTAACCAGTGACTGTTAATGAATAAAGTATAACATGAATAACTAATCCTATAATAAATATGACTCAAATATTGCGTCATCTAACCCTGTTAACTTACAGAATTAATTACCGCAAATCGATGGCTTTGGTTTTGGATATGGCTAACTACTGGTGAAGCTCAAGGTAAAACCCAAGGTTTTTAAGGTCCCACGGCAGTCCGTCAGTTGTCAAATACATTCATAAGCCAATCAGAAGGGTGTGATTGTTTTAAAAATTATGCAGACTCACGCATCTAAACCCTTTTTCCTTCAATAAAGAACTTTAGGCAGCTTATAGTTTAAAGACAAAACAAACTCAGACTAAGCCATCCAACAGAAGTTCCCCATCATTCATGACTTAACGAATTTCTCTTTTTTAAAATTTCTCTTGTTTTAATGTTTATTTAGTTTTGAGACAGACAGAGAGAGCATGAGCAGGGGAGGGGCAGAGAGAGAGAGAGAGGCAGACAGAGAATTCAAAGCAGGGTCCATGCTCTGAGCTGTCAGTACAGAGCCTGACGCGGGGCTCGAACCCACGAACCGCAAAATCATGACCTGAGCCAAAGTCAGATGCTTAACGGACTGAGCCACCCAGGTGTCCCTGATGAATTTCTCTTAAATGTTAAGTTTTCTTGCATCCTACCATCAGGTATTGTTTTTGCTTAACTGTGAATTTGTTTCAATAGCCTTATGCAATTCATTTCTGCCCTGCTCTATTAGCTATGCAAATGATTAGAAGCTGAAGATTTGTTATTTTCATTCTATTTTGTGACCTTGGACTATTTATGTAATAGTGTTTAGTTAAATTGTTTCCTTGTCTCTAAAGTGTCTAGAGAGGCCAGATTGAGCAATTGGCAAGTGATAAACCAAGTGATTAATTTAGACCCATAATTACTATTGAATTGATGAACAGGAATCACATGCGTTCTGTGCTGAGTTTCTTGGAAGAGAGAAATAATGTGTTAAAGCTATTCACATGAATTCATACATTGTTTATACCAATTGTGCCAAAATGGCCATCTGTCTAGGGCATTTTTTTATCTAATTATAATCTGGCACATTGGTTGGTTTTTCTTGACCAACACTCAAGTATTGGTCAACAAGTGTCTTTCACGGCACCTGATCCACAAGTGAATTTTGACCACTGACATTTTAGGAAGTGGGGGGAAAAAACCCTGTCCCTAAATCCTAATTTAATCCTGTATTTTCATTTTAATCTGGGGCAATTTGCACATAATTGTGAAGTTTCTCTTCCTACTTTGAATACATAAGTTCACATTAACAATGATGTTTTATTGGCTTATGTTTGCATAGTATATTTTCATTCCACTTTCATATCATTGGCGACTGCTTACAATCTCACCTCTTTTGGTAAAGTCACCATCGTATTTTCATTCCAATCTGTTTCAACCTAATTCCACCTAATTTATGTTTTCATGATTACAATTAGCTGCTCCTAATAGAGGCATTATATTCTCTGCACAGAATCCAAAGGCAGGGCAGGATACTGTGTTCACAGCAGCAAAACTGCCCAGTGTTCTTACCATCTCCTGAACATTGCTTTATAGACTCATCTGGAAATCACAAGGATGTCATTTATTGTGACTAGTGCACAGTTGTTCAAAGGATTGTCAGTGCTCCCAGAAACGGAAGGATCCTTAGTTTAACCAACCCATCAGAGGAGGCTTCCAACTGCATTAAGGGGATATAGTCCAGGATTTGGGATAAAAACACAGAGAACAGATCAGATCACATTAGGTCTCTTCCCTGCTCTAAAATCTAGAGCTCCTCTCCCTAATTACATAATCAAGCCTCAGCTCTGAAGACTGATATTCAAAGAACTCTTAGTCTGGTCCCAATTATATTTCCTCATATACTCGACCCTCCAATTGTACCATTTCAAGACTTATCAAAGCCCACAGTATAACTATAGAGTTTCTTACATCCCACTTCCCTGACAAATTTCCACTTCCTTTTCTTTCTTTTTTTTTTAACATTTATTTTTGAGAGAGAGAGAGAGAGAGAGAGAGAGAGAGAGAGAGAGAAGTGAGCAATGGAGGGAGGGCAGAGAGAGAGGGAGACACAGAATCTGAAGCAGGCTCCAGGCTCTGAGCTGTCTGCACAAGAACCCGACACGGGGCTCGAACCCACAAATGGTGAGATCATGACCTGAGTGGAATTTGGATGCTGAACTGACTGAGCCACCCAGGTGCCCCTCCACTTCCTTTTCTATCAAAATTCTTTTCATATACATTATCTCAATTGTTGCCACTTCCTCTGTAAAGCTCCTCTGGGACCTAGGTTAGGTTTTACACTCTCACAGAACTTTGTCAAGACCCCCCACCAAAGCAAGTATTTCATTCTGCCTTAGCATCACCTCACTCAGGAGCCTTCTCCAGTCTGACCACAGAAGCCTTTGCGTTCTTGACAACATTACGCATGGCGAGCAATGCATTGTTATTAAATTGAGACCTGGGATGCTACCTCCTTAAAAGGAGGGTTCGAGAGCTCCTCACGGTTACTAACCTCATTAGTAACGAGAAAAGTTCTGTCTGTTGTAGGTGGAAAAATCCACAGCTGAAGGGTCATCAGTTGGCCAAGTTAAGTTTACAGATAAATTTTGTTTGGCTTGCAGAGAGTCCAAAACAACTGAGCCAACATTTTCAAGACAGATTTCTTGTTTTAAAACCTAAATTTGGCTTCCCCTGGAAAAAATTTAAAACCATGGGGCCCGACTTCCCAAATAACAACCATCTGCTGGAGCTGGGTGGGAGGGGGGCTGGTTGGGCAGGACACGCATTGTCCCTTGTACCGCGGATAACACCAGTCTCTTCTGTCCCCATAATGGAGGGCCACTTGTAATTTATTACCCTGTGTGTGCCTTTACTTTTTCTTTCTTTCTTTATTTATTTAATATTTATTTATTTTGAAACAAAGACAGCATAAGCAGGGGAGAGGCAGGAAGAAAGGGACAGAGAGAATCCCAAGCAGGCTTTGTGCTGTCAGCACAGAGCCCAGCATGGGGCTCAAACTCAGGAACCAAAAGCTTATGATCGGAGTCAAAGTCACATGCTTATCCGACTGAGCCACCCAGGCATCCCCACCTTTACTTATGAATAGTACATAAATATGTCTGTGTAATCAGAGATCTGTTAAAAGAATTTTTCGAAACATTTTCAAGGGGCGCCTGGGTGGCTCAGTCACTCAACCGACTGATTTCAGCTCAGGTCATGCCCTCACGGTTTGTTGCCCTCTGTGCTATCAAGCCCCACGTTGCCCTCTGTGCTATCAGTGTGGAGCCTGCTTTGGAGCCTCTGTTCCTCCTGTCTCTGCCCCTCCACCACTCTCACTTTCTTTCTGTCTCTCTCAAAGATAAATGTTTAAAAAATTCAAAAATAAGCTTTTAAAAAGCAGAGCCAGGAATGCCATTTTTTCCCTTGATACATTATTTTAAGTTATCCGACCTTATTCATATATGCTTTCGAGTTTGCAGTGATTGACCGATATTTTCCCCTGCCTCAGAAAGTTCAACCAAACTGTTTGAGGAATAAGAATTTGTTCAACTAGGGGTGCCTGGTGGCTCAGTCAGTTAAGCTTCTGACTTCGCTCAGGTCACGATCTCATAGCTTGTGAGTTGGAGCCCTGCTCTGGGCTCTCTGCTGATGGCTCAGAGCCTGGAGCCTGCTTCAGATTCTGCGTGTCTCCCTCTCTCTCTGCCCCTCCCCTGCTTGCGCTCTCTCTCTCTCTCTCTCTCTCTCTCTCTCTCTCTCTCTCAAAAATCAATAAACATTAAAAAAAAATTTTTTTTTTAAAAAGACAAGTTGTTCAACTAAAGAGGAAGCCTACTGTCATTATCAGGTTGGTAAGACCATGATAGGGACAGACTGTATTCTCTTAAGTCAGAATCCAAATAGAAAGTCAACAAAATAGGAGTGGAAGGATTCAAGGGAGTTATTTTTCTAAATATGTGAGTGGCTGCCCCGGGACCTTCACTCAGACCACTGGGGGTGAAGTCAACCCTTTTTATGCCCCTGACTGGCAAAAAACAGGAGCCTCACAACCTCTGTCTGCATCTCAAGATCTGCCACCAGCCAGAACCATCTACTGACCACAGCGAGGCAGAAATGTTCCAAATCTAGTGGTAACAAACCGCATGTAAACATCTCATGAGCTTGGAAACAGGACTCGTTTACTTAGAGTCTCAGGAAGAGGGAATTTGACACAAGTGGGCGACAGCTAGAAATGACGAAGGCTCCAAGCGCTGCCCTTACAATGGAACTAGGGGAACTCTTGCTTTGAAAAAGAAACACTTGCTCTGTCATGAAGGACTCAGCGTGTCCTGAATTCCTTTAGCCCCAAGAGGCTCGTGTGGATCATTAGGCATGGCTCTACCATGTGACAGAGAGCCCGCCTCAGGCAACCAGCCCCAGTTCGACCGGTAAAGAGAGCGCATTTTTAGCTACAAGCATAATGTTGCACTCAATTTGACTTTCCATCAGAAATGTTTTATTCACAAAGTAATTAGAAAACACCTCACAGTGAAGGAAAATATCAACTCAGTAGGGGAGTACAGACAGACAGGATTTACCTCGCTGACCTAAATCGGCAACAATTTGAACGGATGATCATGTGAGAATGGAAAGGAGAAGCAAAATTTGATCCTGAGCTTTATATTCCTTTTTTTTTTTTTCTTATAGATAAATGTTTTTATTTCTTTTTTTTTTATTTTATTTTATTTTTTTTTTATTTTTTAATATATGAAATTTACTGTCAAATTGGTTTCCATACAACACCCAGTGCTCATCCCAAAAGGTGCCCTCCTCAATACCCATCACCCACTCTGCCCTCCCTCCCACCCTGCCCTCCCTCCCACCCCCCATCAACCCTCAGTTTGTTCTCAGTTTTTAACAGTCTCTTATGCTTTGGCTCTCTCCCACTCAAAAAAAAAAAAAAAAAAAAAAAATCCTTCCCCTCCCCCATGGGTTTCTGTTATGTTTCTCAGGATCCACATAAGAGTGAAACCATATGGTATCTGTCTTTCTCTGTATGGCTTATTTCACTTAGCATCACACTCTCCAGTTCCATCCATGTTGCTACAAAAGGCCATATTTCATTTTTTCTCATTGCCACGTAGTATTCCATTGTGTATATAAATCACAATTTCTTTATCCATTCATCAGTTGATGGACATTTAGGCTCTTTCCATAATTTGGCTATTGTTGAGAGTGCCGCTATAAACATAGGGGCACCTGTACCCCAATGTTTATAGC
>NC_064818.1:5428007-5469093 GCF_023721935.1 Panthera uncia
TGTCATTTGCAAATATCTTTTCCCATTCCGTTGGTTGCCTTTTAGTTTTGTTGGTTGTTTCCTTTGCTGTGCAGAAGCTTTTTATCTTCATAAGGTCCCAGTAATTCACTTTTGCTTTTAATTCCCTTGCCTTTGGGGATGTGCCGAGTAAGAGATTGCTACGGCTGAGGTCAGAGAGGTCTTTTCCTGCTTTCTCCTCTAAGGTTTTGATGGTTTCCTGTCTCACATTCAGGTCCTTTATCCATTTTGAGTTTATTTTTGTGAATGGTGTGAGAAAGTGGTCTAGTTTCAACCTTCTGCATGTTGCTGTCCAGTTCTCCCAGCACCATTTGTTAAAGAGACTGTCTTTTTTCCATTGGATGTTCTTTCCTGCTTTGTCAAAGATGAGTTGGCCATACGTTTGTGGGTCTAGTTCTGGGGTTTCTATTCTATTCCATTGGTCTATGTGTCTGTTTTTATGCCAATACCATGCTGTCTTGATGATGACAGCTTTGTAGTAGAGGCTAAAGTCTGGGATTGTGATGCCTCCTGCTTTGGTCTTCTTCTTCAAAATTACTTTGGCTATTCGGGGCCTTTTGTGGTTCCATATGAATTTTAGGATTGCTTGTTCTAGTTTCGAGAAGAATGCTGGTGCAATTTTGATTGGGATTGCATTGAATGTGTAGATAGCTTTGGGTAGTATTGACATTTTGACAATATTTATTCTTCCAATCCATGAGCAGGGAATGTCTTTCCATTTCTTTATATCTTCTTCAATTACCTGCATAAGCTTTCTATAGTTTTCAGCATACAGATCTTTTACATCTTTGGTTAGATTTATTCCTAGGTATTTTATGCTTCTTGGTGCAATTGTGAATGGGATCAGTTTCTTCATTTGTCTTTCTGTTGCTTCATTGTTAGTGTATAAGAATGCAACTGATTTCTGCACATTGATTTTGTATCCTGCAACTTTGCTGAATTCATGTATCAGTTCTAGCAGACTTTTGGTGGAGTCTATCGGATTTTCCATGTATAATATCATGTCATCTGCAAAAAGCGAAAGCTTGACTTCATCTTTGCCAATTTTGATGCCTTTGATTTCCTTTTGTTGTCTGATTGCTGATGCTAGAACTTCTAGCACTATATTAAACAACAGCGGTGACAGTGGGCATCCCTGTCGTGTTCCTGATCTCAGGGAAAAAGCTCTCAGTTTTTCCCCGTTGAGGATGATGTTAGCTGTGGGCTTTTCATAAATGGCCTTTATGATCTTTAAGTATGTTCCTTCTATCCCGACTTTCTCAAGGGTTTTTATTAAGAAAGGTTGCTGAATTTTGTCAAAGGCCTTTTCTGCATCGATTGACAGGATCATATGGTTCTTCTCTTTTTTTTTGTTAATGTGATGTATCACGTTGATCGATTTGCGAATGTTGAACCAGCCCTGCATCCCAGGAATGAATCCCACTTGATCATGGTGAATAATTCTTTTTATATGCTGTTGAATTCGATTTGCTAGTATCTTATTAAGAATTTTTGCATCCATATTCATCAGGGATATTGGCCTGTAGTTCTCTTTTTTTACTGGGTCTCTGTCTGGTTTAGGAATCAAAGTAATACTGGCTTCATAGAATGAGTCTGGAAGTTTTCCTTCCCTTTCTATTTCTTGGAATAGCTTGAGAAGGATAGGTATTATCTCTGCTTTAAATGTCTGGTAGAACTCCCCTGGGAAGCCATCTGGTCCTGGACTCTTATTTGTTGGGAGATTTTTGATAACCGATTCAATTTCTTCGCTGGTTATGGGTCTGTTCAAGCTTTCTATTTCCTCCTGATTGAGTTTTGGAAGAGTGTGGGTGTTTAGAAATTTGTCCATTTCTTCCAGGTTGTCCAATTTGCTGGCATATAATTTTTCATAGTATTCCCTGATAATTGTTTGTATCTCTGAGGGATTGGTTGTAATCATTCCATTTTCATTCATGATTTTATCTATTTGGGTCATCTCCCTTTTCTTTTTGAGAAGCCTGGCTAGAGGTTTGTCAATTTTGTTTATTTTTTCAAAAAAACAACTCTTGGTTTCGTTGATCTGCTCTACAGTTTTTTTAGATTCTATATTGTTTATTTCTGCTCTGATCTTTATTATTTCTCTTCTTCTGCTGGGTTTAGACTGCCTTTGCTGTTCTGCTTCTATTTCCTTTAGGTGTGCTGTTAGGTTTTGTATTTGGGATTTTTCTTGTTTCTTGAGATAGGCCTGGATTGCAATGTATTTTCCTCTCAGGACTGCCTTCGCTGCATCCCAAAGCGTTTGGATTGTTGTATTTTCATTTTCGTTTGTTTCCATATATATTTTAATTTCTTCTCTAATTGCCTGGTTGACCCACTCATTCGTTAGTAGGGTGTTCTTTAACCTCCATGCTTTTGGAGGTTTTCCAGACTTTTTCCTGTGGTCGATTTCAAGCTTCATAGCATTGTGGTCTGAAAGTATGCATGGTATAATTTCAATTCTTGTAAACTTATGAAGGGCTGTTTTGTGACCCAGTATATGATCTATCTTGGAGAATGTTCCATGTGCACTCGAGAGGAAAGTATATTCTGTTGCTTTGGGATGCAGAGTTCTAAATATATCTGTCAAGTCCATCTGATCCAATGTATCATTCAGGGCCCTTGTTTCTTTATTGACTGTGTGTCTAGATGATCTATCCATTTCTGTAAGTGGGGTGTTAAAGTCCCCTGCAATGACCACATTCTTATCAATAAGGTTGCTTATGTTTATGAGTAATTGTTTTATATATCTGGGGGCTCGGGTATTTGGCGCATAGACATTTATAATAGTTAGCTCTTCCTGGTGGATAGACCCTGTGATTATTATATAATGCCCTTCTTCATCTCTTGTTACAGCCTTTAATTTAAAGTCTAGTTTGTCTGATATAAGTATGGCTACTCCAGCTTTCTTTTGGCTTCCAGGAGCATGATAAATAGTTCTCCATCCCCTCACTCTCAATCTAAAGGTGTCCTCAGATCTAAAATGAGTCTCTTGTAGACAGCAAATAGATGGGTCTTGTTTTTTTATCCATTCTGATACCCTATGTCTTTTAGTTGGCGCATTTAATCCATTTACATTCAGTGTTATTATAGAAAGATATGGGTTTAGAGTCATTGTGATGTCTGTATGTTTTATGCTTGTAGTGATGTCTCTGGTACTTTGTCTCACAGGATCCCCCTTAGGATCTCTTGTAGGGCTGGTTTCATGGTGACAAATTCCTTCAGTTTTTGTTTGTTTGGGAAGACCTTTATCTCTCCTTCTATTCTAAATGACAGACTTGCTGGATAAAGGATTCTCGGCTGCATATTTTTTCTGTTTAGCACACTGTAGATATCGTGCCAAGCCTTTCTGGCCTGCCAAGTTTCAAAGGAGAGATCAGTCACGAGTCTTATAGGTCTCCCTTTATATGTGAGGGCACGTTTATCCCTTGCTGCTTTCAGAATTTTCTCTTTATCCTTGTATTTTGCCAGTTTCACTATGATATGTCGTGCAGAAGATCGATTCAAGTTACGTCTGAAGGGAGTTCTCTGTGCCTCTTGGATTTCAATGCCTTTTTCCTTCCCCAGTTCAGGGAAGTTCTCAGCTATAATTTGTTCAAGTACCCCTTCTTCACCTTTCCCTCTCTCTTCCTCCTCTGAGATACCAATTATGCGTATATTATTTTTTTTTAGTGTATCACTTAGTTCTCTAATTTTCCCCTCATACTCCTGGATTTTTTTATCTCTCTTTCTTTCAGCTTCCTCTTTCTCCATAACTTTATCTTCTAGTTCACCTATTCTCTCCTCTGCCTCTTCAAGCCGAGCCATTGTGGTTTCCATTTTGTTTTGCATTTCGTTTAAAGCGTTTTTCAACTCCTCGTGACTGTTCCTTAGTCCCTCGATCTTTATGGCAAGAGATTCTCTGCTGTCCTGTATACTGTTTTCAAGCCCAGCGATTAATTTTATGACTATTATTCTAAATTCACTTTCTGTTATATTATTTAAATCCTTTTTGATCAGTTCATTAGCTGTTGTTATTTCCTGGAGATTCTTCTGAGGGGAATTCTTCCGTTTGGTCATTTTGGAGAGTCCCTGGCGTGGTGAGGACCTGCAGGGCACTTCCCCCGTGCTGTGGTGTATAACTGGAGTTAGTGGGCGGGGCCGCAGTCCGACCCGATGTCTGCCCCCAGCCCACTGCTGGGGCCACAGTCAGACTGGTGTGTGCCTTCTCTTCCCCTCTCCTAGGGGCGGGATTCACTGTGGGGTGGCGTGGCCCGTCTGGGCTACTTGCACACTGCCAGGCTTGTGTTGCTGGGGATCTGGGGTATTAGCTGGGGTGGGTAGGCAAGGTGCACGGGGGCAGGAGGGTCAGGCTTAGCTCGCTTCTCCTTAGGTGATCCACTTCAGGAGGAGCCCTGTGGCAGCGGGAAGGAGTCAGATCCGCTGTCGGAGGTTTGGCTCCGCAGAAGCACGGAGTTGGGTGTTTGCGCTGCGCGAGCAAGTTCCCTGGCAGGAACTGGTTCCCTTTGGGATTTTGGCTGGGGGATGGGCGGGGGAGATGGCGCTGGCGCCTTTGTTCCCCGCCAAGCTGAGCTCTGCCGTCCGGGGGCTCAGCAGCTCTCCCTCCCTTTGTCCTCCGGCCTTCCCGCTTTCCGCGCAGAGCTGTTCACTTCTGACCTCCCAGACGCTAAGTCGCGCTTGCTGTCGGAACACAGTCCGTCCGGCCCCTCCGCTTTTGCCAGCCAGACTCGGGGGCTCCGCTTGGCCGGCGGGCCGCCCCTCCGCCCCGGCTCCCTCCCGCCGGTCCGTGGAGCGCGCACCGCCTCGCCGCCCTTCCTACCCTCTTCCGTGGGCCTCTAGTCTGCGCTTGACTCCGGAGACTCCGTTCTGCTAATCCTCTGGCGGTTTTCTGGGTTCTTTAGGCAGGTGTAGGTGGAATCTAAGTGATCGGCCGGACGCGCTCTGAGCCCCGCGTCCTCCTACGCCGCCATCTTCCGGAACCCTCCTCCTGAGCTTTATATTCCTAAAGCTGTCTGTACCTGCGGTGGGAGTGCTCACGAATGTGTACACGCATTCACGAAGGCGTCAAAACTCCACATAATTCAAAGAATTATCTCCAAGCTTCCAGCAGACAGAATATTTGAATGATAACGTCTTCCCCATCGCATCTGGTTTTTAAGTTTATTTATTTATTTTAAGAGAGAGAGAGACAGAGAGAGACAGAGAGGGAGGGAGGGAGAGAATGAGAATCCCAAGCAGGCCCTGAGCTGTCAGCGTGGACCCCCGTGTGGGGCTCAATCCCACACACCATGAGATCATGGCCTGAGTCGAAATCAAGAGTTGGACGCTTAACCCACTGAGCCAACCAGGAGTCCCTTTCCCACTGCATCTTAAAAACGATCTATATATCCTTTAAAGTTGTGTGAAGTAACTCTTTGTAACAAACCATTTCTTTTCTAATCTGCTAGATTTTATCCAAATAGTAATAGATTTATCCAAATCTGGGATTCCAGGGCAAAAAGAAAAAAAAAAAAAGGAGAGAATTGTAACAACCTGATTTTCTGTCCTTTAGAGAAAGTACTTTCAAACTTTCTTGACCTAGACAACCCCTCAGGAAAGATATCTTACACGATGACTTAATATACACATACTTGAAACTAAATTCAATGAAACAATACACTTACAGACACCACACTCTTATATTGTCAATTATATCCCATTCTATTTTGTGAAAACAAGAATGTTAGCTGCAGCCCCTACCAAACTGATTCTGTGGCTCAGTAACACATCATAACTTGTGGTTTGAAAACCTTGAAAATGTTTCCTTTCAGAGGCACTGACCAATGTGATCTGTTTACCTTATTAGCTAATTGGGGAACACAGGAAAAATCTAAAGGTGGTGAACAAAAACACTAAGTTATATACTATGATTATCCCCATTTTGCAGATTAGACACAGGAATGTTGCAAGTCTGCCTTGAAAAGCCTAAGCTATGAACCACCACGATGTTCTGCCTTCCATGTGCAATGGCTGTACCTCAATGATGCCAGCAAATAACAAATTCAGCAAATGCACTGGATAATTAGTAAGCACCTCAAACATTTTTAAAAAATATTTATTAGAGAGAGAGAGAGAGAACAAGCAGGGGAAGGGCCAGAGGGAGAGGGAGAGGGAGACAGAGAATCCTAAGCAGGCTCTGTACTGTCAGTGCAGAGCCCAATGCTGGGCTGAAACTCACAAGCCGTGAGATCATGACCTGATCTGATACCAAGAGTCGGACGCTTGACTGACTGAGCCACCCAGGCGCCCCAGTAGGCATTTAAAAACATTTACAAGAGGCGTCCATCTATTTGACCCACAAACTCTTCGTCAGGCATGAGAATTTCATAAATCGATCACAAGTTAATCGGGAGGGCTCCCTTATACACACACGCCAGATGGAACTCTTGTTCGCCACCACCATCAAGGAACATAAAGCACTCACTGCAAGCCGGCACTCTGGGGAGCCACCTGCATACCCTCTCTCCACTTTGCAGATGAGGAGGACACCAGAGCTTATACAATCCACCTAAGCTTTCACTCACAACGTTTTTTTTCTGATGCGCCCCATTCCCTAATCAAACCGATCTATTTTGAGTTTTCCACACCTACCAGGTTCTTCGTGCATCTACAATTTTGCACACGTTTTTACTTACTCCTGCGTCCTTCCTTTTCTTCTCCAACTGGCCTATTTCTACAAAGTTCAACTGAAAGGCCACAGGAAGTCATCCCTGACGTGTTCCCATCCTGTTAAGTGCCCCCACCTTGCCTCCTTTCCTCGATAATAGCACTTATATTTTCATTTTCAGCCGACTTATTGGTGAATGTCTTGAGGCTGAGATTATGTCTTTCATTTCCGTGCTTCTAGCACACGGCGCTATGATAAGTTTTCATGAAATGCTGGCTGGTTGAATGAGTGAATGAACCAGTGAACAAAATAAAAAATAAAACTAAAAACAGTACCCGGAAACCAAGAAAGCACATGGAGCCTACACGGATTAAAATGAAGATTCAAACTCTTATGTAGTTACTAATCTCAAAGGGGGAAAGGAAGGGATGGAAAACCCTCCCCCAATGAAATTATCCCGGGGCGGACTTAACTCTCATCCATTAATCCGTTGAGGTGGTCCCAACACACAGGTTTAGCTGAGCTGGTAGTAAATGATACAGAAGAAAAGTATTGCAGAAGAACAAAAGAACACTAATTCGCTCAGAAGAGGGGGTGGATTCTTTCTATATAAAATATCAACAGCCTAAAAATATAAAAGTCTGAAACCAAGTGCTTACTATTATTTGCAGACTTTTCTTATGGGTTGCTCGGATAAAAGTTAAAAATCAAACCAACAGCCCGATGATGGAAAGAGCCCACATGTCCATCACCTGACAAATGGACAAAGAAGTGGTATATACACACAATGGAATACTACTTGGTGATGAAAAAGAATGAAATCTGGCCATTTGCAACTGCGTGGATGGAACTGGAGGGTATTATGCTAAGTGAAGTAAGTCAGTCAGAGAAAGGAAGATACCATAGGATGTCACTCATTTGTGTTATTTGAGAAACTTAACAGATGACCATAGGGGAAGGGAAGGAAAGATAAGATAAAAACAGAGAGGGAAGCAAACCATGAGACTCTTAAATACAGAGACTAAACTGAGGGTTGCTGGGGGGTGTTGCGTGGTGGGATAGGCTAGACGGGGGATGGGCATCGCGGAGGACACGTGTTGGGATGAGCGCGGGGTGTACATAAGTGATAAATCATGGGACTCTACTCCCGGAGCCAAAACTACACTGTACGTTAACTAGCTTGACAATAAATTTTTTTAAAAAGAAAGTTAAGGAGAAAAATTTCTACTTAGAGATCTTCACAGGATGCCTTTCAACCATTGTTTTTTAAAAATGACATAGGACTTTGTCTCCCTAGCAACATACAAGTAGAACTGTTAAGACCTCATCGGTTCTCTCTTAAACACAATGTCTCGGAATATACTTTGTGAGGAGGAGCTCCTTAAAAAAAAAAAAAGGTTTTCTAAAACAAAATTATACATTTCCCACTTCATACTCACTATCAGATATTACGTATATTATTGAAATACAGTCGACACGCAATGTTACATTAGTTTCAGCTGTGCAACACACGGATTGGCTACGTTTGTACATTATGGTCCACCCACCACACCTGTAGCTACCACCTGTCAGCACACATCACTATTACAGGTACCACAGTGGCCGTATTCTCTGCGCGGTGCCTTCCATCCCCGGGAAGGATTCCTTTCCTAACTCGAAGCCTATATCTCCCTCTCCCCTGCACCCACTTTGCCCATCCTCTCACCTTCTCCCTTCTGGCAACCACCAGCTTGTCCTCTGTATTTACGGGTCTGTTTCTGTTTTGTTTGTTCATTTGTCTTTTAGAGTCCACGTATGAGTGAAATCACATGGTAATGTAACAGTCCACGGGAGAATGAATGAACGTCGGTCATCCAATTTTCACAGGGAGTTCTGCCGCTTTGTGACATGCACAAACCTGTGGCCAAGTCCTCCCCGCGATCGTGGCGGACACTTCTGCTGTATATACCAATAAAATGTTAATTTCCTTTCCTCTGTGACAAGCCTGATCATATAAGATGCCTGTGATTACCAAGATAAGAAACAGCACTTGACTTTAGCAATGTTGTGCTGCCCTTGAAATGAAATTCCCGTCATAGTTTCAATAGTGGCGTTAAGCGGGTTCTCCATCGATGTTCAACGGGAAAGGGATTACATGTCAGATGAACAACAAACTCTGGGGGGGTCTAGGTGGGGAGAAGCACGACGTAAGTAGGTGTTGGCCCGGCAGGAAAACTGCCGTCCTCTGACTGGCTCTTGCTCTATTGCTCAAGGATGAGCCTCCTGGAGGTTTGTCTGATAATAGTATCTAGACAACCAGAAAGAAAAGTTAGCCCACATATTCCTTTAAAAAGATCTACTAGCTTTACTGAGGCAGAATTTACACACTCTAAGATTCACCCTTTGTAAGCGACTCCATGATTCTTGATTCAATGATTCTTAGTAGATGGACAGACCTGTGCAGCCATCACAATATCTAAGTGTAGAACATCTCCATCACCTCCAGGAAATAGCTCTCGCTCATTGGAATTAATCCCATTCCACCCCCCAGCCCCACCCCCCAGGAAATCGTTAATCTTCCTTCTGTTACTATGGAGTTCTCTTTTCTGCACATTTCACACAAATGGAATTAAATACTCTGTAATCTCTTCCGTCCGGCTATCCGCACTTAGCATAATGCTTAGGAGGTTCACTCTCTTTGCTGCATTTATCAATAATTATTTTTTATTGCCAAATAACATTTAAATCTGTGGGTGTATCACACTTGGTTTATTCACTCATCAGTTAAAGAACACTTGGATTATTTTCACTTTTTGTCTACTATGAATAATGCTGTCATGAACATTCTTGTACAAGCGTGGACTTTGGTTGTCCTTTCTGTTAGACAAATACCTATTAGCAGAGTTTCTGGGTAATAGGGCACATTTACACTTCAATTTTTTAAAAATTGCCAATTTTTTTTTCCCAAAGTGGTTGGACCATTTTATAATCCCACCAACAATGTATGAGAGTTCTCTTTTCTCCACATCTTCTCATCACGTGTTATCTTTTTTTAATATTGCTTTTCTAATCCACATACTCTTTTTTTAATGTTATTTTTATTTTTGAGAGAGAGAGACAGAGAACAAGCAGGGAGGGGGTAAGAGAGAGGGAGAGAGAGAGAGACACACACACACAGAATCCGAAGCAGGCTCCAGGCTCTGAGCTGTCAGCACAGAGCCTGATGCAGGGCTCGAGCCCACGAACCGTGAGATCATGACCTGAGCCGAAGTCAGATGCTTAACCGACTGAGCCACCCAGGTGCCCCATAATCCATATATTCCTAAGCCTTCTTCTTAAGTAGTCTCCCGTACTCTAGATGCTACAGTATCTATTTTACCCTACCTTCCTCACTGCTCCGTCCTACCCCCAAATTAAATTGATTTCTGGAATGGACTGTAGTAAGAACAAGAAACTTCAAAGCAATAAGATAAAAGGTCTTATTCCAAATGCCTCCTCTTATAGACAACCCAAAATGTGAATGCCTCGGATTTCTTTAAAAGAAGCCATGCACAGGGGCGCCTGGGTGGCTCAGCAGGTTGAGCGTCTGACTCTTGGTTATGGTTCAGGTTATGATCTCTCAGTTGTGAATTCGAGCCCCACATCGGGCTCTGTGTTGACAATGCAGAGCCTGCTCGGGATTCTCTCTGTCCCTCTCTCTCTGCCCCTCCCCTGCTAGCTCTCTCTCTCTCTCTTTCTAAATAAATAAGTAAATAAATAAACTTAAAAAAAACAGCTGTGCACAGACAACAAAAGGGGTTATCATCCCTTGTACTCTCTCTATATAATTTCTCCCCTGGAATATAACATGCTGTTCTATGGGTGAGAAAGTGGGCCCCATGCATTGTAGAGTAATAGAAATCAACGCAGAAGAAAATTAAAACCCACCATAATCCCACCATTCTCATTTTGATAATTTTTCTACATGCACATATAGCTGACACAGATTTTTATCCCAATTGAGATTATGCTTACAGGCTATTGAGAATCCTGAGTTTTAACATAACTTGAGCCTTTCCTCTGGTTAGAAGTTTTTGTGGAAAATACTTTAAGATTGTGTAACAACTTCTCCTGAGCATGTAACTTAACTATTTCTTCTGTTCAGCATGTTCTAATTATTCACTGATGCACGTGGTGCTTTGAGGAGTATCTATGTCCCCTCAATTTCAAACCCCATGCAAAGAGGCACTCGAAAGTCTGAACTCCTCCAGAAAAGGACAATGACTAGGGGCCCTGAGAACGTTCAGCTGAAAATGAAAAGCTGACTTGAAAGATAATGCCTGATGGAACAATGCGAAGAGGAGACAGGAGAGAGGAATTAGGTCCTAGGAAATTTCAGAGGTAATAAAGAAAAACAGCAGTATTTGCCATAAGGAGGCAGATTTCTGTTCATTATAGAGACCAAGAAGAGCAAAGAAGCATTTACAGAAGGTGCAACTTAATTGAACAGCTTCCCTCCTCCTCAGCACGTTTGGCAGAGAAGAGAGCCTGTTCTCACACCGTAACTCCTGAAACAACACTTACGCCCCATCCCTCCCTGAGATGAAACGGTCCAGGAACCAGCTGTTGATCAGTCACTACTGGCAGCTGTTGGGGCTGCTTTGCTCCCTCTTCATGGTTTTAATGCTCTCATGACAGAGTGGAACCCCAAATATCCAAATATATTGTAAGTTTAAAGCAACTTAGATTCTCCAACACATGAATCAAAGACCAGGCTTGATCTAGTAAGGGAGGCACTTTTCTGTCACTTTATGCCAGATTAGGGAAGAATCAAGGGGGTGTTTGATTGACACGCATGGAACTCTCACAAAGTTTCTGAGTCAATAATCATCCCACTGGGGTCCATGGTTCGGTGGAGTGACGTACAGGATGTATTTTTGAAGGAGAAAAAGGTAAGCATAAGAACAGTAGAAACAAGGGTGCTGGGGTGGCTCAGTTGGTTGAGCATCCAACTCTTGATTTCAGTTCAGGTGATGAGCTCACTGTTCATCAGACCAAGCTCTGCATCGGGCTCTGTGCTGACAGTGTGGAACCTGCTTGGGATTCTTCTCACCTTCTCTCTCTGCCCCTCCCCAACTTGCACTCCTTCTCAAAATAGACAAAGAAGGAGGAGGAGGAGGAGGAGGAGGAGGAGAGAAGGAGGAGGAGAAGAAGAAGAGGAGGAAGAGGAGGAGGAGGGGAGAGGGAGGAGGAAGGAGAAGGAGGGAGGGGGGAAGAGTAAGGAGAAAGAGAAGAAGGAGAAGAACAAGAACAAGAACAACAACAACAACAGAAGAAACCACCTGGCAATACTTGCATTGCTTTTCCAGAAAAACAAACAAATACACACAACAAAACAAAACATCAGCACCATCTGTCAGAATGGCCACCAGCTTCGGGGATGCAAAGGTTAGTGTCAACTCTGTAAAAAGAAAGACGTAGAAGAAACGTACAGGAGGTTTAGCGGGTGTTCTTGTGAGAATAAGCAACTCTTGGGAGAAGCATTTCTCCTTATCACATCTTCTGGCTTTTTTCTAGCAACAGGATATGCTGCAATGTCACTGTTCCACAAACGATCCCAGAGCGTTTCCTCCTTTGGAACTGGGATTCCATCATAAAAAAATGAAAAGTGATGTCACCTGCAGCTAACTATGGTGTCACTTTAGGGACTTTTTACTAAAAGTTTGTTTTTAGAGCTGAAATCCCATCACCTCTGTGTTTAAAGCAAACTTTGCGAGAAACCTATAATATCAGACAGATTTCTCTGTGATCCGTCAGACCTCTACAAGCATGGAAGTATTTGTAAATGTTCGCACATTAGGCAGACAGTGAAAATGTGTCTACTGATGACAATGTGCCGTATCGGTATTTTTAATTTTTTTAAAGCTTATTTATTTTTGAGAGATAGAGAGAGACTGAGCGCAAGCAGGGGAGGGGCAGAGAGAGAGGGAGACACAGAATCTGAAGCAGGCTCCGGGCTCTGAGCTGTCAGCACAGCGTGCGATGCGGGGCTCGAACTCACGAACTGTGAGATCATGACCTGAGCTGAAGTCGGAGTCTCCACCGACTGAGCCACCCAGGCGCCCCAATATTGGCATTTTTAACTGACAGCAAATGGAGTAATGGCCCTTGTCATTTACAAAGCCAATCATGTGACTCAGTCTGTCACATACATCAGTTTTACTTTAAAGAAAACATATTTAATTTCCTAGTAATGGATGAAAAGAATGTCAGCCATGTAGATGAAATGAGGGAATAAAATTACATTGAAAAACTAAGATGTGTGTGCTCCATACTTGTAATTTGGGAAAGTGAAGCCCAAAGCAAGTCATTTCCTCAAAAAGATCTGATTGGCTTTCTTGATACAAGTCAGATACTGTCTTTGCCTACACCCTTTGATAATTACGGCCAGATTTTCCATTTATAAGTCTCCATGGAGAATATACCATGTATATTTGCTGAAAAGTTCTTATGCTAAGCCCCAGCCCTTAGCAGTAACTCATCTTATTTATAGACTTTACTGATTTCTCTCAGATGCAAACAAAACATTTCATTTCCATGACCACTGTTAATTAATGACTAGGTCTATAACCAGCGAGCGATGTGAGTATAGACTCCTGGGGCTGTCTGGAAAGCTTGAAGGTCTGATGACTGTCCATGTTCAAAGTGAGAGTTTCTGTGGTCTTTTCAAGTGGGGGAAAGTGTGGGATCTGCTGTGGATATACACGCGCTCCCTGAGTATCCGGTCAGGGTCCCCTGCTATCTGAAAATTCTAAGTAGGATGATTTCTTGATGAAAGGGAAGAAGCCTGAAGGTGAGGAATCCCTAAGATGTGGGACCTAGGCATCCGGCATCCTTGTCACTCATTCAAGCTTTGCAAGGTGACCTGAACCTTGAGGACAGCGTTCATTGCATTTTCAAACTGATAAAACACAGTATATAAGAAATGTAAGCATATAAGAAGGGCGTGGTGTATATGCCCGTGAATGGATTTTGTAGATTTTCTGCAAGGGCACACATTTCCTAAAAGTTCTGACCCATCCACTTGGAAACAGCCGGTGGCATCAGATTTGGTATATAACAAATAGTTGGAAAAGAAGCAAATCCAACCAGAGTGAGGAGAAATGGAAAGGAATATTCAGGGCTGATGGCGAGAGAATGAGGCTAATCAGGTTAAGTCACATTTCAAATATTTTCCTTTTTTTCCTCCGAACATTTTCAATCACTTTTGATTCTGGTTCCTAAGCAATAAATCAAATCAAGAGCACAAATTTGACTTGGAACGCTGTGTGGCTAATGATAAATTTCAGTGAAAATACTAGTCTCTCTTTCCACAAATGGTCTACAAAAGAAGAAACAGGTTTACCAAATCTTAAGAGGTATAAATACGCCAAAGGTAAAAATGATTCATTAGTGTAGCCTTATCTGTAATCAAATAAAATTAAACAGATACAGGGAGCATTCAAAGAGCAGATCAAATTGACAGAATTTGAGAGCAAAGTGAAGGTAACATTCTGAGTTAGTTTATGAAAGAGAAAGAGAGAGAGAGAGACAGGTTTGGATTTTCCCTCATTTCAAAGAGACGTTTAGGTCTCTGAAGGGATGACAAAACCCGGCAAGACACCTGCAGTGATGTTGAGCGATGGAAACAATATCTCTCTAGAGGCTCATGTGGCCAGTATTGCATCCTTCTGGTTAATTCACTTAGTTGTCCCTCGAATTTTCAAATTCCTTTTCAATACAATGCATCAGGGGAGAGCATGTAATTACACGTATAAGACAAAGTCTGTGAAATAAAGACACAGACATAAAGAAAGATGTTCTATAAGGTGATACACGATCAAAAGCTCTCTCAGGTCTTTAGAAACAATTTTTTTTTAAGTGTAAAGGGGTCCTGAGACCAGGAAGTTTGAAAAAGTACTGATCTCTAATTTCAAAACTCCCTGATCTCTGATCTCACCCACCCAACAGAGATAAAGTAATTCAACTTAAGGATCAACCAGTCTCAGTGCAACAGCTGAATGTCCTTGAGAAACCACTAATGAAGCATCAACGGGGATCGGAGCCACTCACAGAAAAGTAGAAGTCGGTTTGGCATAACGGCTAAGAGCACAGAGTGGGAGCCAATTGCAATCCACGAGCCATCATGTCATGGGTGAAGATATGGGGTCATTTCCCCTAGCTTACTTATGACAGTGAGATACGCTGATTCAACCTGTGATCCACTGCTTGCTGTGTGGCCCTGCGTAAGGTACGTGACTTTTCTGTGCCTCACCTTCTCCTAGGTAAAATACAGACAATAATAACCTAAACCATGGAAGCACCGTGAGGATTATTGGAGTTATTTAATGGAAAGTTCTGGAGCAGCGCCCGGCACAGGGGTGGTACTTAATATGTACAAGCAACAGAGATTCAAATAAAAGTCATCGATGATAGGGTGTGATTCTAGTCCTGGAAATCACGGCCTGAGAAGCACAAGCCATTAAGCCTGGAGTGCCATCAAGGAGGAGAGCTGATGGCTCCATCACACCGCCATTTTTTCTTTTCCCTAACACTGTACCAAAAACGGGACAGGGAGAATTCTTCTTCGCGCCTCCGAGCCAGGCAGAAGGGGGAGGTCTGTGTGGTCAGCATCTTTGTGAGAACTCAGAGTTCATGGCTGCAGACTTAAAAACATATGTATCTTTTATTTTTGCCTTTAGGTTCGAAGCCAGTTTAGGTGTTCTTGTCCAACGATGACCCTGGGAGACTCCTCGGGTTATTTTTCAAGACCTTCTACAACCCTCGGTTCAGTATTACAAATATTCATAGGACATCGATGATGCCAGGCATCATGCTAAAATCTGGGATACAGATTTTCCTGTAGTCTGAGTTATGAAAATAACTTGAAAAAGGGTTGATCTACTTGAATCAAGTTACGTGTGTTCGTGTTTGTTGAGACATGAAGGGGGAAAATAGCATCTTCTAAACACAACAATCATTCAGATAAATACTCTGCTAGTTTGCCAACTTACCCAGGCCAGCTGAAAAGATTTCAACTAGCCATGTGACTTTGAATTCCAAGTGCCACCTAAATGTAACTTCCAAAGTCAAAGAAATAACTGCAAATAAGATTCAGAGACCGCCAAGTCAAGGGCTACCTCTCCAGCAATATCTTACTAGATGACGCAGTGTTTCTTTTCTTCCCTGACTTGGATACATCACGAACAAGTGACGGGAAAAGACCCACTCGCACACCTACAAATATGCTTTAGGACAATCCTGACAGTAGATGCCAAGTTACCTATTACCTCTAAAATCCTCTCAATCTTGTTTGGAAAGAATATGTAAATGACTTCTTCCTCCCCGGTTTAGGTGTCCTGCCTGTGATGATAATGCAATCATCTGTGGAAAACACACATTCCCTCATCAGCATTAAGGCCCTGGGAGACTTTCCCAATGGAAGGCCACCCAGGGGGATCCCTACACAGCTTTCAAAACAAGAGGGTTGGGCTTGGCTGATTTGATTGGATCTCCTATAAATGCCTTATTTCTGCTTATTTCTTAGTTGAAGAGTCTTCAAGGCAAAGTCTCCTGTCTTTCAAGGAATCCTCCCCAGCCTGGCTCTAATCAAAGAGAGTATGCAAAGAGCCGGTGAGATGCATACTTCCTGCACAGGGCAGCTGGCACACTCATGACAGGGTACCTGTCAGGGATCCAGAACACTGAGCACTATTGCATGGCCACCTTCTGTCCTATACATATATATTACGCTTACAACACTGACTTCCTGGACTCCTCCCTTCTCCCCAAACCCCACTGCCCAATCCTGTCCATTTCAGGAAATGATTCACCATACCAATCCCTTTTTCTTGTGTTCTCCCTCATCACTTTTTTTTCTGTAGCTCTTTTCACATACTAGCCTGTTTTTCCTTCCCCTTCTCCCCCACGGATTTTAAACACCTAAATTACTTGAAATGCAAAACAGGCAATGCCAGTCCCCTGCTTAAACCCTTCAAGGGCTCTCCAGTTCCCAGAATCCACAACTTTGTACCATCCCTAAGTCCAAATCCCCGTAATCTTCAGTTCCTTCCTCCGCAAAGTGGGGACGACAGTAGTATTCATAGGGCTAACGTTAGTACCACAGTGCGTTTATACTTATAAAATGGTGAGAACGGTGGCCGGTACCCATTAAGTAAAAAGGTTCATCTGCTATGATGATGGAGAGGATGACGCGGACAGTGCTGACCATTTTCTTGGAGCCATGGCTCTGGACAGGCTGTCCCTCCCCATACTCCAGCTTTTTTCCTTTTTTAAGCCATTATATTTTGTCCCAAAGGATTAATAATAACCAGGCTTGGCTTATATGACCCAACAATATCAGTTGCTGGACAGCGGCCGTTCCCAGGGTTATCACAGAGCTCAGAAAATAAAGACCAATAGTCCTAGGAAGTCCAGCACAGCAGGGGCATAAACCTCAAATAGAAAAACAAGCTTTCTGTTCTTTTGCTTCTTGCCAGCAACCTCCCCATTTCCTTCATCTCCGGAGCCAAGACAGAAGTCTCCGTTTTGAGACCATTCTACGTCGGCCAATCTGCTATAATGAGGGACTCGGAACCAGAAAAGAGACCTTCTCTCAGAACAGATAGAATGGCAACAAGGACAGAAAGGTCACTGATTCAACTGTAGAAAATCCTCGAGTATCAGACACAGCTGAGCGGTGATCTGCTTCCCCGATGCTGGAACAGTCCATGTCTGTGGTCTCACACTTAGGTTGTCTGGGTGAAGGTTACACCTCTCGCCCTTTTAGCTGGATGCTTTTCCACTTTGTAAGCATCACCACTACTTGGCTTGATTCAAAGAAAAAGCAGGCAGCGTATAGAGGAACGGGGACTTTTCTCATTTTCATGGGTTTCAAAATATTTGGCCAACCCATTGCAAGTCTCAAGCCTGGCAAGTCTCAAGTCCATGCAGTCAGAACAAGTATTTTATAGATAGCAAGTAGAGGGCGGGAGTAGATTTTGAAAAATTCTAAGCGAAACTATCTTCCGGAAAATATTTGAAAATGTTATCTGCATTTATGTATTAATCGAGACAATCTCTACAGAACAGTATTTGGAAAGGGAAAGGAAGACCAATTATGTTTTTCCAGCTGAGTACTCTCAATACAGAGAAACATTAGGGGCAGTTACTAATTATACAGGTGAGTTGATGTCACAATTTTTTTTTGTATCTCAATTATCTGGATTTACAATTCTCCACATGCCTTCCCTCCCCAACTAAGAGGGCAGACCAGAATTCAAAGACCAACACGCATTGCTACCAAGGCAAAAGTCCTAATTTCAACAGGAGATTCAGGTATTTCTCTCTCTTCTTCCTTATTCCTCTCTCTCTCTCTCTCTCTCTCTCTCTCTCTCATCTCTCTTCTTCCTTCTTCCCCTCACGAGCAGGAGGTAGCGATCCAACTGGCTCGGAGCCACTGGGGTAGCTCCCACTGCCTGGAATGAGAGTAATATTCACCGGAGGTATGGAAGGAGACAGGACACGGCAATGAGGGCCAGGGTGACCTGTGGAGGCTGGAACCCCCAGGCGGAACGTGCCAGTTGAACACTGTCATCAACATCTCTTTATTTTTTTCTCACCTGGGTGGTATTGTGGGCACCCACTGGCTTTCAGGCTATCAGGAAAGGGCAGTTTTCCTTCTTGCTCTCGAAGTATCTCCGTCATACCTTCTGCCCACAAAGTTGAAATACTATCTAGCCCTTTACCGGAAGGTATACCCTGCCTTGTTCCAGATGAGACTTACAAAGGACTTTAAAAATGAACCACCTCTCTCCCCATGTGTCCCTGCAAATAAGCAAGAGCCATTTAAGTGCGGGCACAAAATTAGCACCACAGATGCAGGAACTCCTTCCATCATTAAGGCATCCCAGCAAGAGGATACTAATTGAATATGCACATTTAGAAGCCTGTTGTACCACATAGGATGTTTAGGGCAAACCTGGTTTCAGATCACTATCAGAATTACTGGACTTTGCATCAGCAGAACACACGGGGAGAGGCCACGCCTACCAGGGTTCTCTTCACAAAGCTGTGCTAATCCTCCGGCAGCAATCTGGCCCCTTCAACTGCATGGAGGGGGGCAGTGCGATGCCAACCAAGAAAATTAGCAATCAGCAGACTAGCACCGGGCACCCCACCTCTTCCTACCAATTTGCAGTTAAGCTACTATGTTCTAGACCCAACCACTCTCTTTAGATCGCTCTCTTCTGAATATAGGATCTCATTCCAGGAACAATTCTATCCCTAGGAGCAAGAAAGAGCCTGCTTTAGATTCACTCATTTAAGAAATGGTGGTAGAAGAATGTGCTTTACCCACGCACAACACCTCTCTCGAGCTTGTCGACGACCACACATTTTAAAAAGAAACTACTGAACAGACATCCTTTGATTTGCATTCTCAACTGAGTAGTTTAACACTCCCTTTCATCCAGAGAACTCCCGAAGCCTCTGATTTCCCCTTTCTGGATGGGGTTAATGTGTCACTAATTGAACACTTGAGCTGCCCTTCCTATATCAAAACATAAATGCAAAGATACCGCTAGTTCGTTGCAGGGTATGACCTTCAATGATGTTGTCTTCAACTGGAAGCCCCGCCACCATGTTAGCCAGAGTAAAATAAAGTCAAGTAACACTATGCACACACTTCTCATACGTCTACAGCAAAGCACACACTGAAAACAGTGACGGTGGCATACTCAGCCTCCCAGAAAGAACACCTTCACTTCTCAGAGTTACCAGTATGATCGCTTACATTAATCAAGAATATTTGAAAGTGAGAGGCTACCTTTATGCAATTGTTAGTTATCCAAGTAGGGTAGAAAGGGGGAGGAGTGTTAAAAACGTGTTTTATTTGGTTTGGTTTTTTAATGAGAAGACAGGAGTAGATGTGAGAAATACTGAATATATCCAATAATGAATTACCTTACTGACTGAGGAATTACCTTACTGACTGAGGAATTACTGCGGAACTAGGTAGAACCCTGGGAAATCAGGATATCAGAAATAAATCAACACTTGCATCAAGATTTACGCTACAGGGGCACCTGGGTGGCGCAGTCGGTTAAGCGTCCGACTTCAGCCAGGTCACGATCTCGCGGTCCGTGAGTTCGAGCCCCGCGTCAGGCTCTGGGCTGATGGCTCGGAGCCTGGAGCCTGTTTCCGATTCTGTGTCTCCCTCTCTCTCTGCTCCTCCCCCGTTCATGCTCTGTCTCTCTCTGTCCCAAAAAAATAAATAAAAAACGTTGAAAAAAAAAATTTAAAAAAAAAGATTTACGCTACATTTGAACAGTGGTAAAAAAAAAAAAAAAAAAAATTAAAGTGCTATGTGCCATATCTTAGACCAGGTGCTTCACAGGAGTGGACAAATCTAGTCTTGTGAGCAATCTACGGGGATAGACGCCACTCACATTTTATGGATGAGGCACAAGATATTTAGTAACTTATTTGCCCAGATGACAAAACTAGTACACAGATAAGCAACATGCTGAACTCAGGGTATTCTGACATGAAGCCCAAGCACTGTAGCCGCATGGTCTATTGGTTCCCACAAAACTACTCCTGAATTTTTATTGATAGTAAGCCTGTGGAGGGAAGGATAAAAAGATGTGTTTTGATGGAAGTTGACACAGACATGCTCTAAAACTTTACCCTGGGCTGACATTGTTATCGCTCCTTTTTTTCTTTTGAAGTTTGTTTATTTGTTTTGAAGGGGGGAGAGGCAGAGAGAGAAGATGGGAAGGAATCCCAAGCAGGCCCCACACTATCAGTATGACATGGGGTTCGATTCCAGGAACCATGAGATCATGACCTCAGCTGAACTCAAGCCAGATGCTCAACCAATTGAACCATCCAAGTGCCTTGACCTTGTTATCATTCTGATGTCTGAGGCCTTTAGTGATTATTTTGCAGGATGGTATGTGATGGAACAGGTACACTCTCTTGGGCCCATCGTGTATGTTACATTCGCTGAGATAGGAGGAAAGTTGCACGAGTGAGATATTGTGTCTGCTTGTCTGTTTGAGCGTGCACCCTCTTCACCATTTAGAAAGGGTCTAGCAAGCGGATAAATTGTGTGTCTCAGGATAAGCCAGAAAGCACCTTGCTTTGCAATCGCACATGTGCACAACAGAATAAAGGCCATTTGCCATGAGATAGTTCTGGATAAGGTGCTTCTCTCTGCTATATGGAAACATGACCATTTTGTTATGTTAAATTGCATCCACTTTCTTTTTTAGATTGTGATGTCTGTGGGCAAGAACAGTGTTCTGAGTGTGAACCAGGCATATTGGGGGCCCCTACAGGGCTCATGGTCTAACAGGGGAGAAAGAATACACATCATTATTCATGATCCAGTATAATATATGGGAGCAGACAACATTTCAAAGGTTAAAAAATGACATTTTAAAGAAACATCCCAAGTGTTCAAAAAATGGAACAAAACAAAAATCACTTCTCCCTTTGTAAGAAAGAATCAAAGAAATGTTCAAATGGGAATCAGTGATTTCAGATGCTATCTTTTAAAAATAGGATTCTACAAGGTCAAAGCCAAGAGAACCAGTCTTCTTGAGGTCTTGAAATAGCTTGAGAAATGAAACAAATTCAATCACAATGGCAAATAATGTGCAGGAAAGCGGTGTGGGAGGGAGGAGTCGAGAGGCCCTGGGAGGAAAAAAGACAGAGGCTGGGTCTTCCTTAATCCTGTGTAGACATGATGTGTCTCGTTTCAGAGATATAAAGTATCTGGTGTCTCAGAAGGGACACGGAATTGGGGCAGCACCCAGATCTTTATAACCTTGTGCTGTACGCACTATGCATCCCGACACGACAGCTTTGTTACTAACAGGATGGCTATCACGAAGACGACACGGAGTGGGGTATACACCTCTTCCAAGAGGCCTCCTTGGACCTCAGCTCCTTCCCCTCAGTCCCCTCGTGTCATCGCATCAACTGATGTCAATCTGAAATTATCCCCAACACCCATCTACTAGTGTCCTGTTTTGTCCCGCACTAGAACGTCAACTCCACGAAGGCACGGTGTGGGTTTGCTCGTTAGTGGTTGTATCCTAAGACCTCCAGTAATCTAAGAACATGTGTGGCACCAAAGAGGCAGTCACTTATTTGCCGAACGAACAGATGAAAAAGCCTAACTGACCAGGCTTTCAGGCAGAGCTGTCTAATCTTGAAGAGACCGCTCGACTTGCCTGGGTCCAAGTGGCAAATGGATGGGGTTAAAGTTGACCTGTGACTTTCCAGTTGGTGGTACTTCCCCATCTTCATCATCCCCTTCCCGCCTTCTCTGGTTCTTCAACCTGTGTTTAGTATTTCGAGCCTCAGGGTAGGTAAACTTTAAGAAAAGAACGTGTCAGATGAAAAGTTTGAAAATGACTGAATTACTTCATTTCAAATTCCCTTCCACCTCGGAAATTTCATGTTTCTAGGATGTCTTGTTGTCTATTGCGTAAAACATCTGAGTTTTTCCAGCCCTAGTGTTAAAGGCAGCCTTTCAAAGTATTTTTTGGTCAAGGGGCTCCACATTTGACCGTTCTACATGGGACTGTAAATATGATCTACTCTATCTCCAACTTTTAGTCAGCGCCAACTGGCAATGGAAAAGCGAACTTAAGGATTCTTCCCTCGCTTTTTTTCAGTAAAAATGAAAATAATCAGAAAAAAAATAACATAGACAAAAGGAAAATGAACACTTGATTCAGTCTACAGATAAACATGAGCTCATGGTGAATTACTTCCAGGGTTTCGGAGTCATCTTTTTCAGTACCCCGCATTAGCCTATATTATAATCTAGTGTTCAATGTAAACAAATCCCCTCAAGGCAGCAATGGTTCATTTACCAGTGGAGACAGAAATGATACGATCACAGAAGCCTAAGGTTGTTCCCACTCCAAGTCTATTCTGTTTGTGTTGAGCAAACCCCGCAGGCTACTGTAGAAGGCTTGCTCACTGTGGAACTCTGACTGTAACAAGGATTCCAAAATCATCTTACGTCTTAAACTCTGAAAGGGAAATGTGTTGAAAATAATTCCAATTTATAAAGGCCAAAGAGATATGAAACGCCAGACATTATGTTACATTACAAAGGAGGTAAAAAAGAAAGAAGAAATCTGTGACAAATGATGGAGCTGGTTAAAATGTTTTGCAAAGCAAGGAGCTGTCAGCATCAAACATTTTAATTCACAACTCAGATTACCATCTGCAACCCGATTTGGAAATCTGCTCACATTGTAACACTGTTCTCTTATTTCCAAATCAGATTAGATCACCCAAACCTCTGCATTCCAGGCAAAATGGCTCGGCTTAAAAAAGGAAAAAAGAAAAAAAAAACACACCCAATAAGCCACTTTATTTCTAAAATAATGGTGATAAAAAATGACACATGGTTAAAAGGAAAAGAGAAAGTTCCTTCACTGAGCAGGCTGCAAGAGTCACATGGCTCACTGTGATTTGGCTTCTTCCAAATGAGGAAAGGCAGGAGGGGAATAGAGAAGTAGCAACGTGATAAAAGATCTGGACACATCGGTGATGTCCTGGCAACGTCACCTGCAGGGTGGCACTGAAACAATTTAAGGCGATCATGCGCTTCTCCTTGATTACTTATGGCCGAACGTGTTCAAGAGGCAAGAAAAACAAAATACAGAGCAGGAGTAATGATCATTTACGTGATATCCCTTCATTTTGGACCATTAGCTACCCTTCTCATTTTCCTGAAATATTCGTGTACGGTTCGACTTTTCAAACTAATTAAATCTTCCCCCTGACAATAACATTATTTAACCTTGAATCCAATCACATCGTTTGACAGGAAAGGAGATTCAACTCAATAAATATATGGGGTGCACTTAATCTGTCCCCAGCATTCCTCAAAAGGTTGGGGATAGAATCGTGAATAAAGCCCACCAAAGTAGTGGGGAATTGCCCGGTTTACACCAATATTTCTGAATCATAATAAAATTAAAATCAGATTACGGATAATAGCACACAATAGCTGGAAATGACTTCAAAGAAAATTTGCTTCCTTTCTTCCTTCCCTCTTACCCTCCCTCCTCCTTCTTCTCTCTCTTTTTTCTTCTCCTCCTTCCATTTCACTATCTTTCTCTCTCCATCTCTCTCTGTCATAAATGAAGAGTTTCCCTAACCGTCTGTATACTCATAAGATTTCACAAAGGACCTGGACCCTAGTAAGTGACCAATAGATACGAAATGTTGTTGTATGACCAAATTTAATAAACATCTGAAGCTAAGTATGTCCAATATGGTAGCCACTAGTCATTTGTGGCTCCTGAGCTCTTGAAATGTGGCCCATCCAAACTGAGATGTTTATAAGTATAAAATATCCCCAAATTTCCAAGGCAATGGAAAAATAATGTTTACAAACCCCATTAATATTTTTTAAACATTTATATATTGAGATGACAGTATTTCAAATAAACTGGGGTAGACAGTAATTATCAAATGCAACTTTCTTGCTTTTTACTTTTTTAACTTGGCTGCTAGAAAATTTTAAATGATCTGTATGGCCACAGTTTATTTCTATTGGACAGCATTCCCCTAGAGAGAGAAAGTAGCCAGCTGGTGCCCCTATTGCTAATTGTGACAATTAATAACAGAATCGAGGTATCCCAACGTCCAGCTTCATAATTTTTATTTTTTCAAAATTTGAATGAGAGAAACTCTCAGCAAGGGAAATCTGACTGTCATCGAGGATAAAAAGGAGACCGTAACCGGCAGTGTTGGGAAACAGACCCCATCCGTGATCACAAACATACTTTCACACGCTTCAAGTTCAAATGACCCATCGAAGGCTGGTGGAAACGGGGAGAGGTTGTAAAAGGGAGGACACAGTAAGTAAATCACGAAAAAGGGATGGGGAGTCCATCGCTGAGCAGTTATCTAATCTGAAATAGGAAAGAGCACCTGTAATCTGAGTTCATACAGGATTATGAGTATCGGTTTCAGACTAACAGCGTGCACTTACATAAATTAACTGCCAGCTTGCCTCTGGAGATCTTAGGCACTGCTTTTACCGCGCTGTAGACTCTCACAAGCCGTGTGTGTGGGAGTACCTACACGTACAGGCACACTTACATATTTCGAAAGCAAAATACAAGGGGAAGAAGCTTGCTGAAAATAAAGCAGTATTTTGTAGTCATAGCAACGTCAACTTTTTAAAAGCAACATTAAGGCAAAAAGAGCTCATCAAGAGCTGTACCACGTTGTTATAGCAACCAAAATATGGCTTTATAAAAACAAGTGTGCATTAAAATAGCCACAGGGTTATAATAGTAAGAGACTATTATAGAAATATATCTTCGGAGACCAAAGGTTTAATTTTTACCCTGTTTTAAACAGGACTCATGTTGTCTGTTCCATGAGAACAAAACATTGTCTCAGGCGATTCTATACACACACACACACACACACACACACACACACGCACACACACACAAACACACAGCTGCAGTGACAACCGGGAAGGATTAGAGTTTTGTCATAGCTAATAATGATCAGTAGGACCAAAAGTAGTTCATCAGTAACTAACAATGTGATCCTTACTGGATGATCAAAACTGTTAAGTCCAAAACAGAGTAAAAATAGTCAAGCTGAGGGGTCTGGAAAGACCATTCTCAGAGTGAGTGACTCTAGAATAGGCTTTCCCAACTTTGGCATGAATGACATCTTAGATCGGTTAATACCTTGTTGTGCGTGCTCGTCCTGTGCAATACAGGATACCCAGCAGCATCCCTGGCCCCTGCCAGCAGATAAAAGTAGCAAGCTCCCAATTCTACCTCCAGGCATGACAACCAAAAATGTCTCCAGACATTGCCAAATGTTCTTCTGGGGAGAGGATGATGCCAAATCACCCCACGGGTGACAACCTTTGCTCCAGGAACATCTCATCCATTTCGTTCATGCTGTCCTGAAACTCACGGCCACTGAGCAAACACGGAAGAAACCGAGCTATGCTTTACTTAGCTTGCCATCTTAGAGCAAACATTTTATCCTTTGTTTCAACTCTCAAGGGCGCTGGCACCTGCTGTTGTTTGTGTTCTGGAAACTTTCCACCTCCTCCTGCTTCAGCAGCACACTCACAGAGGAGCCCCACACTCCTCCGCACGTGCGAGAGAGGAAACCTCTCAGCCGGCCCACTCCTCCTCCTCCTCCTCCTCTTGCACCCCTAATGCTTTTCACAGTGGTTTCCCATTCGGCCTGAGATTGTATTTGGTGTAAAAAAAAAATGGCCACCACTCCTTTTGGTCAACCACCCAAATCCTCCAAATCACTCTTTACTTATTGACTTGCATGTCACGAAAGTGGTAGTGAGCCCTTAACGCTCCACTCAAGCATCATCCAGTCTGGGGCCATTCAATATTTTAACACAAAATAAGAACGCGTGTGGTCAACCCTTCTCGAGGGACTAATCCAATAAAAATCAGGGGCAAGGTGACAAGGTGACAAGAAGGCTCCCTGCCAAAGCCAGTTTTCAGTGCAGTTATTAGATGCTGGTAGACGGGAACTCCAAACGGTAAGCTCCCTGACAGCATGGACTACTTTTGGATCCTTGGAGGCACCGTGATGTCTGACCAAAGTAGATAATAAATGACCAGTGCTAGCTTCTCTGATTTAAGGCCTATGCAGCTACCTAAGCTCAGATTTTAGAGTTGTAGCAATTAAAGTTATTACCATTATCACGGATGACATGTGGCTATGAAGATTTTAGGGGTGGATCTTTTTCTAGCTCTTTCCATTAACTTTATTTTACTATTGTTCTCTCATATAGCTAAGTAATTTTGTAAAGCAATTTTGGAGAAATCTACTTTTGGGGGGATTTCCATTTCTATTTTGTTTTGCATGGGTTTTTCTTTAAAACTTTATTTCTTTTTTGTTAATGCTTATTTATTTTTGAGAGAGAGAGGGGAGAGAGGGAGACAGCAAGCTCTGTACAGGCGGCAGAGAGCCCAAAGTGGGGCTCGTACTCACAAGCCGCGAGAGCACGACCTGAGCCAAAATCAAGATGCTTAACCGACTGCGCCATCCAGGTGCCCCAAAACCCTATTCCTTTGAGGAATGTCAGAGTGATTAATTGGATTTATAGAAGTCAAATAACTAACTAAATAAATGAACAAAATCTTTATATATCTTTATTTTATAAAAACAAAATATCTTTATAAAATAAAGATATATTTATATATAAAATATGCATTTTAATACATATTTAAGATTTTATTAGATATAGTATATATATTTTTCATTCTATTTTCAAACACAATCCTTACACCTGTATTACTTTCTGGAAGGTCACACGTATTGCTGCAGAACCTTGTGCCTTCTTGTGTGTGTATCCATTATTGATTTTCTTGCCCCAGGACCTTGAGAGATGGGCAAAAATCTGTACAGAAAAAAGCAAACAGTGGATTTCTCTGTCAGCCTTTTCCAGTGGAAAAACTGACCAATGATCTACAAACCAGAAGCTCTATTCAGTACCATTTAAAAACTGAGTTAATGAAGAAACCTGAGCCATGCCAAGGGATTGGTCATACTGTAGGGCTCTCAAGTACTCCATTTGTTAATCAGAACAGATCATTCCCTCACATTTCGAGTACTACTCTTGATAGCACTGACATCAATGTGTCCTTGGGAACTGGAGTAGCCACACGAGGTTGTCGAGGGTGATATCAGGGCCGCATGTGGCTGGTACAAGCGTGCGCGACTGCAGTGAGGTGCATGCAAACATCCGCTGACTTGCAGACGCGTGATGAACGCTTTGCTAATAATGGATTAAAGAGCAATTCTTAAAAGGAGAGTATACGATACGTGCTTTTGATCTGGTCCTTACAAACACAATTATGATTTGCTTTTGACTCTAATCTGAACTCTTCCAACAAAGAAGAAAGCATATACCAGTTAGAATAGTGAACTTGAAAGGAAGTTGAAAAATCAGACTTTTCCTAGGCCACGGAAAGTCCCATTAAGAAAGGCTGATTCACCCCAAGTTTGGTCCGGGGACAGCAAGTGCTCTTCCTGCGACCAGACAAAGTAGGTAATCAGTCCAACTGTATAAGCAGTCATTCTTTTCCCCCAGATACCGTATATACCAAACAGAGAGATTAGTTGCTGAAACCCTGGTAATGTGGTTGGAACAGCACTGACCACTGTTATTCAGCTTCATTAAATTCATTAATTCAGTTTGAATGGGACTTCGCAGCCTCCTTTGTAAACGGACATCCGAGAAGCAATTTAAAAAACCAGTTGGTGATGTTTACTTTTATTTTATCCTTTCTCTAGCTTTTCGAATCATCGAACTGACTATTGCTTTAAATGGTATTTCCAGGTGGGAAAACAGAGACAGGACGTGGTTCAGAATGACCAAGTGGGAGAAAAACTACTACACAGGACACATCATCTTGAACACCTTAAAGATATCCCATGTATCTATTTAAAAGATAAAGATCTGGATCAAAATTATAAATAAAGACGGGCCTGAGCTGTTTGAAGGGAAGAAAGAGGGAGGTAGAGGCCCAGATGTTGGCTTCCCTCCCTGCCCCCCGCCCGACCCTCCGAGGGGCCTGTCTGCAGAGCCACTGGCAGACTAGGAGTCAACATAATTTGCAATTATCATGCCGCTCATTTTTCTTCCATTTCAGGCTATTTGTGTAGAAACATGGGCTCCTGAGGGGCGCCTGGGTGGCTCAGTTGCTTAAGGGTCCAACTCTTGGTTTTAGCTCAGGTCATGGCCTCACAGTTTCGTGGGTTTGAGCCCTGCATCAGGCTCTGTGCTGGTAGCATGGAACCTGCTTGGGATTCTCTCTCTCTCTCCTCACGAAATGGGTTCGTGAGACCCATAACGATTGCAGTAGGTCACACAGGCACAAGACAAGGAACCGTTAAGAGGAGGGTGATATCACAGGCAAAAGTTTCTGGATTCATGGAAATTGTGTTCATTTTTTTTTTTTCAAAATCCACTTACTCAATTATTTTTGAGGTGGCAGCCTCATGCCAGATATTATGCTGGGTACTAGGGGATGATTTAGCAAAGAAATAAATTTAGTTAAATAGTAACGAGTAAAGGTAATGGCAAAGGTAGATGTACGTGTTGCCACGAGAATAGAACGTGGTGAATCTAACCTGTTCAGGGGCGTCAGGGAAGGATCAAAGAGAAGTGAGACCTTTATGAGAAACCACCTCCCAAAATTAACGTAGATCACCAATGGGGTTTATGGGATCTATGTGATTCCATTTACACCCATCCAAGAACATGGACTCATCTCAGAACACCAAATCATTTTAACACTTACAAGACACTTAAAAATAAGATCAGCCACCATTTTTGTCTTTGTTTTTTTCCAATCCAAGTTTTTTAATTCTACAGCCCATGCCTTTTTGACTGAGGCTAGCAAGAGGCCAAGGTAGTCCTGTAGTCACTTGAGCGCTAGATTTACTCTTTAGGGAAAACAGAAAGTCTAAAACATGCCACATTTGGCCATTAGGTGGTTACAAGGTAGATGAAGTCACCTGAGCGCCTTCAAGGGCGTGACAAGCACCCCTTTAGACCAGTATGGTGTTGGAATGGCTGACTGATAATTTGCAAAACTGAACTGGATGACCTGGTGATGGGGATTAAGCTAAAGGCAAAGGTTTTTTTAAGCGAAGTCTGAGAGAACACACAACCTGAGGTAACATCTCACACACGCGTGCGCAGAGATGGATGGAAACGCACTGCCGATGTGTCACGTACACAGGACGTGTGTCCACCACACTGAAATACATATCTGCTGTGTGGGACAACACACTGAATGTAATGTGTGTTGGGATACAATATTAACACACCGTTTATTATGTATATCCAACCATTCCAGACTTCACAGCCGCCTGCAAGACCTGCCCAAGAGTCACACTTCGCATGTCTGTAGTAAGAGATTTCTTTTGGGTGCGATTTTTTTCCCATGGTACCATGCGATACCACTAATTTACCTTGTCTAACTCAAATGAAAACAGGTTCGTAGATTCTGATGCCTTCGCCGTGTTGAATAATATCTTCCAAAGACGGCTCCCTGACCACCTGCATGGAAATCATTTAAGTTGTTGGCTAAAACTGGAGATTTCAGAGCCGTATCCCAAATCTACTCAGTCAGCAGTTTGAGAGCCATGCATACACACAAACCCTAGCTGGTTTCGTAATCAGCACTGGCCATGTTGGCAGGAGGCTGAGGTAAACCATCTGGCAGAATCTGGCACTGAACTTGTTGACATAAACTAGCGTCCAGGCCCTCTATCTGTCCACTAAGTTTCCTGTTTGCCCACTTTAAAGAACGGAGCCCCTGGACTGGTTCCTGACTAAGATTCAAGTGTTGCCTCGGGAAGCAGGGCTCCAGGCTAACCCTTTGGACGAATGTTTGATGCCCAAATAGCCATCCTGATTCTTGGTCACTCCATCTCCTGCCGGCTATGTCCCTTGCTACTATGTGATTCTGTATCACAGCACAATCCTTCTCTGAACCACATAGATTATGCTCAACTTTGCAGATTGATAATCCAGCCATTTGCTGATCAAAGTGTCATGCCAAGTCCAGCAGCATCCACGTCACCTGGGCACGTGCTAGAAATTCAGAATCTAAATCCCCACCCAGACCACTTTGGTAGGTTCGCAACAGCTCTCAAAAATATATCCCTGTCCTAATCCCTGGAACCTGTAAATATTACTGCAATGATAAAGTTTTTGCGGATAGGGTAAAGATATTGAGATTATACCAGATTGTCTGGATGGGTTCCAAGTCCAATCACAAGTATCCTGGTAAGAGAGAGGAAGAGGGAAGTCTTGCATACAGAAGAGAAGGTGATGTGAAGATAGAGACCATGAGGAATGCTAGCAGCCCCCAGAAGCTGGGGGACAAGGAATGGATTCTTCCCACAGAGCCTCCAGAGGGAATGCAACCCAACCGTGAAGGCTTCAGCCCAGTGAAACCGATACCACACTTGTCACCTTAAGAACTATGACAGAGCAAATCTCTGATGTTTTACACCACCCAGTTTGCCACAATTTGTCGCAGCAGCCGCAGGAAACCAATACACTACTGAACGAGATCTGCATTTTAACAAGATCTACAGGAGACTGACACATACACAGAAATCTGAGCATCAGTGACATAACCACACCAGACCCTCCATTCAAGCCTGCACTTTCCCCCATGTCTTTGGTAAATGGGGTCAGTCTATAGCTGGCTCTCAGTTCTGTCCCTCACCACTAAATTCAACCCCCACTCGAACACCTGTACGCACACATGACTGCAGTGAGGCTCATCTAAGACATGAGAAAGCAAATAACTCAATAACCAATGATCAGTTATCAACTGGAATTGGAAATTGGGTCTCATTTTGGCCTCAGTATAGGGTATTACCTTCTTTTTTTTTTTTTTAAAGCTTATTTATTTATTTTGAGAGAGACAGAGAAAGAGAGAGCGAGAGAGAGAGAGCACACATGCATAAGTAGGGAAAGGGCGGGGGGGGGGTGGAGAGAATCCCAAGCAGGCTCCACAATGCCAGCGCAGGGCCCAACATGGGGCCTGAACATACAAACCGTGAGATTGTGACCTGAACTGAAACCAAGAGTCAGATGCTTAACTGACTGAGCCACCCAGCTGCTCCTTTCCTTTGAAGACAATCTACCCCACATGAGAGGAACGCATTATCAATAAGCTTCAATGTACTATAATATACAGACCGCTTCCGTGGTACTCTAAAAGCAAAATAGGATAAAGTACATTAGAAGACATCTCCAGGGGCGCCTGGGTGGCGCAGTCGGTTAAGCGTCCGACTTCAGCTCAGGTCACGATCTCGCGGTCCGTGAGTTCGAGCCCCGCGTCAGGCTCTGGGCTGATGGCTCGGAGCCTGGAGCCTGTTTCCGATTCTGTGTCTCCCTCTCTCTCTGCCCCTCCGCCGTTCATGCTCTGTCTCTCTCTGTCCCAAAAATAAATAAAAAACGTTGAAAAAAAAAATTAAAAAAAAAAAAAAAAGAAAAAAAAAGAAGACATCTCCAAATTCCTGATATACTCTTTGGGAACCATACACATTTTCAAGGGGAGGCCTGGCATTCTTTTGCTTCAATTATTCTTAGACTCTACTAAGCTAAAACAATTCCGACAAAGCCCAAGTATATTGCTCATGTAAATGTACATATTACTGGCATGAATACCAGTCTTTTATATTGGTTGTGATGACCTGGAAGGCTGAAATGAGGAACAAAGCAATCACACTTTAGGACAAAAAGAATCGCCACTTTTCCAAGTTGCTGTATCCAAATCTGGGGGCCCTATTTGAACTTTATGATGCAACCCTTATGAGAATCATGTGAAAAAAGCATGTTTCCTTCATGACGCACGATACACAAACTGTAACATATGTGAGTTGAATGTTAGTCAAGGTTAATAAAAAAAGAAAGAAAAAAAAAAGTCCTCTTTCCAAGAAAAACAATGGCAGCCAAGTCCCAAAGTCAATGTGCACTGATTTCCAAGTTAAACACAACCTGCGCTGGGAAGACGGGGAGGTGGCCAGGACCTACAGTGCATGTCGGCTACCTGCTGTTCTTGGCGAGTCCTAGAGATGGACGGCAGCCATGGAATCCTCTCCTAGAACCCTAATCAATAATTATGGCAGGCTGGAGACCGGCCTCTCACCAGCTTTGCGAACAGTTAGGTATCGATTGTCAAACAGTGATACCGTGAGTAGGTCTGAGCCGTGGAACTCAGCACAAGCCACGGTAAAGCATTTAGTTCCTGCTCCCAAGGATTCTACCTTCTGGCAGAGGGACTGAAAGTATATACCAGAAACAGGGAGAGAACCAGTCGGCCCTACCTGTGTATTGCGGCATGTGCAAACACCTGTTTCATCGACTGCACACAGCAACTCCGCAAACCATTCGAAAGCAGCGACCTGAAGGCTGTCTTTACTTCGGGCTCACCTTATCAGTTAGTCTTTTCTGCGATTCTTCATAGAGGAAAGGGAATGAGAAAATCTTATTTTATCTCATTTCTCATCTTCAGTCAAATGAGAAAAAGTCTCTGGTTCTTCCCGGTTTGAGTCCTTTTCCGAGTTGCCAGCTACAGAAATAGGTTTCTTTACAGACCAGCCTCCTGCTAGAACTGTCCAGCGGCTCGTTGCGAATTAAAATTAGCGAGGCAAATTGGAGGCTGTATTGGAATGCATCTTTGTCCCCTAACAGGGGGAGCAGAGGATGTTGAACTGCTGTTTTTTAATTTGCTTATGATCTTAAAAGGAGCTGTTAGGTGTGAAATGAAACCATGTACCTGACCCAATGCAACGCAATCTAATACAACTTTCCTGGGCATATTTAATTACTGGGCTCCCTAATTACAACATCAGAAATGTTTCTCATGAGTGGAAATTTCTGGGTCTATTTTGTTTTAATTGAAAATCAGGGTATTGGTGTAACTGTGTATTGAAATATTCAAATGGGAAGGAAAGGTGATGCCAAATGCGTGTTTACTGAAGGAGGCTTTATAACCATCCCCTGCAGCCTGCATCTGGTTAGGGCATTACATTGCTGCACAGTCTTTCTCATCGAGGGCAGTCCTATGTCCTTAATCAATCTGAACCCTTTCTGCAGGCCTAGCGACAGCCTACTCTTCCTTCTTTTCTCTTCCAACCAAGTGGTAAAGCCAGTCACTGCATACTGGGTATTTACTGACTAGAAGCGTATGTATGAGAAGATCCTCAAAGCTCAGATGTTACTCTTTCAAATGTGCTGGTTAACTTAAAGGGTTTTTATTCTGCCCAGTGACAGAATTCATCTGGAATTTCTTGATAGATTTTATCAGGTGAGGTGGTTGGATCAGCAGAAATGAGGTGGTAATTCATTCCATGAATGAACCAAAACCTATTAGCAACTAACAAATTTTATATCGACACGGGGCTATGGACTTCCTCTCTGAAAGTCTTTTCTTCCTTGTTTTTGTTTTTGTTTTTTTTTTAGCATTTATTCATTTTTGAAAGGCAGAGAGAGACAGAGCACGAATGGGGGAGGGGCAGAGAGAGAGGGAGACACAGAATCCGAAGCAGGCTCCAGGCTCCAAGCTGTCAGCCCAGAGCCCGACGCAGGGCTCGAACTCACAGGCCGTGAGATCATGACCTGAGCCCAAATCGGCTGCTTAACCAACTGAGCCACCCAGGCGACTCTCTAAAACTCTTTTCTTAGAACTTAGACATGGCCACACCCCCAACACATACACACAATACTTTTCCTCACTAACTTCTAGCTCTTTGTCAAATGAGTTCACGGGATGTTTTCTACCGTCGCTTCTGTGTATTTGGACATCGCCCATCCCCGTTCACCCTTGTCGAACCATTTGTCATGTTCAGGTTTACAACTCAGCATCCAGTACGCACCCTACAAGTGATTTCAGGGCCCGCGATTGCACGCGTCCCCATCCCTGATACCTACCAGTGTTTGGCGCATGTCAAGTTTTAATTAAGGTTTGAAAAAAGTGAGCGAAGGCACCCCCTTTCCTTTCCGGGGAGCTAACGACATCCCACACCCTCATGTCTACATGGTGGGTTATCACAGGGGAACAGAAGAGAACCACAATGCCTAGAGCTCACAACTGTAAAACCAGCCCTAAAACGAACACACGTGGCCCAGCTCTATAAACCTTTGTGCGTGGTGACACGGCGTGAGAGTCGCACTTCCCACCCCGAGTGCTGACAGTCACAATGGCTGAGCAGTATTATAGAGAGAAGAATTGATTTTACTAATGCATGAAACAACGGCAGCATTCTTGTGCTACGCAATGAGTTTTTGGCAAGGAAATCTCTGAGGGACCTTTTTTCTTGGTGGCAGAACAATTTTCTGCATCGAAGCTAAGGATTCTTTCCACCATCTAAATGTTTGGAGAAGGTCGGAAAGTAAAAAGAACAATAACACCCTCTTTATAGGACTTGTGACATCACAAAGAAAGCCATGTGGCGTGGAAAGGAAATTGGCCAGAGGGTCCTAAGACTTCAGCTCTGGTTCCCCAGGTGGCACGGATTCTTGGAGCACAAATGGTGGTGGGGGATGACTTCCCAAGCCTGGATTTCCTCGTTTACGAAATGAGAACACACAGAAGGAAAGCTCATTGCTGATGGATGTTTTCCTGCTCCCCTACTAACATGTAGATTTATGAGTTTGACCTCCTGCATGCATCTGTGCCACACACCAAAAATGAAATAATTTTGCAAAATCAGCCACAGCTATGTTGATCTGATCGCCATTGAACAGAAAGGGGGAAAAAATCACACAGAGCTCTCCAGGGCTTTCAGAACGTATCTAACCTGCTCTCCACCGACATGAGCAGGTCTGTGCCTAAAATCACTCCTCCACGGTGCTCACCTCATCCCATTTCTGAGTAATCCCAAGGACAACTCACAGATCTGTGACATTCCTACTCGAAGAAAATTTCTTCCTTGAACTCAAAGGCAGAAACTCCAAGTTCTACAATTTCCTCTTCTTACAGTGAATGATACCATTTTCCCCCTTTTACCATTTAACCTTCATTTTGATTTCTTGACTCCAAATTCTGCACTTGAATGTACAATAGATTTCCAAAGGGAAAAGGAAAGGCAGGGTGCCAAGCCTAGTAAATGCCCATTTTATACTACAAATCACACAGAATAAAGTATCATATTATTCTTTTTGTTAGATATTGCAACACAATTTATCTTCTCCCCGGGTAACTCAAACCTTTTCCTATGAAAGCTGACTCATACAAGAGGGTTTTTTTTTGTTTTGTTTTGTTTTTTCTTTTAATCTTGTTTGTCGTTCTTGCCCTCACCAGCAGTAGCTAGCAGTGATAAGTATGTTGCAGATGGCTAACACATTCTTGACAGTTGACTGACACGCTCATAAGGTACCCTACATCACGAATGTCCAGCTAGCAATTCACCATAAGAATATCATCCCTGTCTAGTTGAGTGATGGGGAATTGTTCTGAAACAAAACAGCAGTTCATCTGGACGTTCTCAGATTTAGTTCAGACCTTATATACCTAACAATGACACCAACAAAAACACTTCTATAAAATTTGATTTAGAATTTGTTTAAAAATTTTGTGCATTTAAAACATTCATAGCATCCAGGTCATAATCTCATGGGTTCCTGAGACCAAGCCCAACATCACTGATAGCACAGAGCTTCTTTGACATTATCTGTCTCTTTCTCTCTCTCTCTCTCTGACCCTTCCCCACTCACTCTCTCCCTCTGTCTCTCAAAATAAATAAATGAATAAATAAATAAACTTAAAAATATTTAAAATATTCATAGCATCATTGGGAACAAAGGGAAATAACTGTTTTCTTGAGCTATTGTCAAAAGATGATTGTTGTCATTGATGTTATAGATTTCTTAGCATCTTGACTGGAAAGCTCAACTCACATATCTGTATAGTTGTAGTTTCTATGGCATTGAAAAAGGGGCAAATTTTCTGATTACTTTCTTACTCATCAACTACTATAGAACTGATCACTTGAATTCCAACATTTAGTTATTTTTCTACTCATAGATCGGCTTATTTCAACCAAGCAGTGGAACATATGTTCTTTACAAAGTCTGATCATAGCAAGAATGTGTTTTCCCAAGAAGAAATCACATATGAATCCTGTAAGCAGTCCCCATTGTTAAAAATAGTAAAATCCACTTTGATGAGAATACTTTGGATATAAATACCTGGAGAAAAACCAGGGAATACAGATGTAGACTAGTTTGTTGGTCAGAATCTTCCGAGCACATGATTGTATGGGCTACATCCTGGCCCCTAGCTCAGAACTTGAATCATTATCTCCAGGGCCAGCTCAGGAAGTAGCATTTTAAATGGCAGGTGATCCTTAAAGTTCCAAATCTCTGTTCTAGAATAAACGTTTCAAGATGCTTTGAGTCAGAGGACAGATTAAATTACAATTAAGCCAAATGAGTGGGCAATAGCGTTTCCCAAGATGCACCAAAACCAAAGTATAATGCTAAGAAGAACGTACACTGTCTACTCAATGCTTAAAGCAGTGGCTAGTAGCCGCCTGGACTCAAAAGATGAGTGAATGTTCCAGTCGCTGATAAGTCTGTCAGGAAACAGTCTCTGTAGGATATGGCCAATGAACTTTGCACATAATTTGATCACCATCTCTGAGTCGTTCTGCCTTTAACTTCCTAATGATGGTTACCTTGGGGGAAATGATAGTACAAGAATCATACAAGGGCATCATTAAAGAGAATGTTCTGGGTCTGTGTGAATCCATATGTGATGTGTCCTGTTAGGATAACATGTGAAGAACACTAACTTTATGAGTATGCTCTTAGTTTATGTCTATGGTCTCTCAAGCAATCCTCAAAAATCATTCTCTGAAGTACAATGTATTATCATCCCCATTTTCTTTTTTTGCTGTTGTTTTTTTTTTTAAATTTTTTTAACGTTCATTTATTTTTGAGACAGAGAGAGACAGAGCATGAACGGGGGAGGGGAAGAGAGAGAGGGAGACACAGAATCTGAAGCAGGCTCCAGGCTCTGAGCCGTCAGCCCAGAGCCCGACGTGGGGTTCAAACTCACGGACCGCGAGATAGTGACCTGAGCTGAAGTCGGATGCTTAACCGACTGAGCCACCCAGGCGCCCCATATCATCCCCATTTTCAAATGGGATGGAGGCTTGGAGATGTTCTGAAACTTGTCCTGATCAAACCCAAAGTTTCTGGAGCCAGGATTAGTAGATCCAGTTTATTCAAAGACACTTACTTCCCTTGCTGCCGGTTCACCAGTATTTAAATAAAAAGCAAACTACGTATGTGTAAATCTATGTGAGAGTAATTTCATGACTCTCATTTGTATGCTATTTCACACTAGAGCCCTACTATGCAAATATGATGCATAATTTTTGAATATTAATATATCAGAATCCAGTGGTAAGGAAGGGTCTCCAAACCTTCCCCACTTTATCTTTCCATATAGGGCAAGGATTACCATAGACATATGGACTCTCTATGGACTCCTTATAATATACACTTGGCTTTGGGCAAAGAGCTGAAATCCTGACAAAGAGGGAGAATTCAGTGTTTGAAATGGGTCATTTGCTTTCCACAAACTATATAATACACCTTAAGGAAGATTCAAAGTGCCGCTATGCCTTCCAGATTTCCTTTAGGAAAAGTCCCTTTCTGCAGTTCCGTTCTTCATTTTGTTCCTTCTGGAAATAAAGTGCATGGTGTTTATATTTTGTAAAAAGCATAAATTATAGAAATTTTCCAACCACAAGGAAGCAGTCCCTACATTACTCTGATGACAAAAATGAGGTCTCTGTAAGCACACTGTTCATAAAAAAAAGACTTCTGCAATGAGCATTGAAGGATAAAATGAGAACCTTTTTAGTGATTTGAGTGCAGAGTTTGTGAATTAATCAAAGAGCTGACTCTAATATCCATATTTATAAAACACACCACACCTAAATAACTATATTTCTCTCTTGAGAAATACTTAGCCTGTCTTGAGACATGAATAATGACATAAGTCAAGAAGAAGGGAATACGGGTACATCCTTTTCCTCATGCCTCAAACAGGTGCGTGAAATTTAAACATATTCATTGAATTCCCCCAAGATTAGGAATATATATTATTAACTATTTCTACTTTGTTACTAAGATTTAAATTGGCTAGATAGTATGAACATAATGTGGGTGTCCAACAGTGGAAGAAAAATCGCACAAATGCTATCTGCCATCAGTAAGAAAATTACTGTGCTCAGGGATTCTTAAAAAAGAGTTATTTTTAACAATTTACAACTCTGACCTAAGCAGGGATAGAACCACTTTCTTGAGAGGCTTTAGCACAGCTGAAGAAAGCTACCACTTTAAGAAAGCTTCATTAACTATGAAGGCAGAAGAAAACGACAATTGTACCATTGGTGTGATGAACACATCCACCCCGACACCCGCTATCTCAGACCACCCTACAAAGAAACAAAGAACAAGTTTTCAATCCAACAATTAATTGCTTCTTTCGACTCAAATGTTGGGAACAAATTCCCAGGACACTTGTGCCTTCTTCGCCCTGAAAAGAAAAGGACAGCTACCATTTTTTCCTGCCAAATGGGCAGATTCTCAAATCTATCTTGCCCCTTTTCCGCTAGAGTCAATAGAGTCAAAGACAAACTTTCCTGACTCCCTTGAGACGGCCATTACGTTTCCATGTGGGATTTGAGTCACACACCATTCCTCCAGCAATCAGTGGGACTATGGTGCTTATCATCATAAGTGAGTGCGCTAAACTTGTCTTACTCCTTTTCCTGGTTCACACACACACACACACACACACACACACACACACACGACATGCTATTATGGAATGTGTCCATTTGGGGTCTCAATATAACAAAACATCTCAGGAATACCTCTGATGCCCACGTCTTCCTGCTGTCCTCATCCTGCCATCTAACTATGGGTTCTCAACACCTTTTGGCCTGAAGTCTACAGTGGTATCCTAATTAGTTTCTTCTAATCTGAATCCAAATGCCATCATTTTATGCAAACTTGTCACAACTAGAGTTCTGGAATGGCTACAAGCCTTCAGTGGTTCTCCACAGGCTAACAAATTAAAGGTAAATCCTTTGCCCCCTGGGCATCAAAGGTGTCCACAATTCACACATCACCTGTCTTTTGTACTCGTTTTCTATGTCTCTGTTCTGGGTTAGCTGCATACTCACGTGCACCTGTTCGGGTTGGCTTATTCTCCCTCCAGATAGCCTGGCCCTCGAACCAAATTCTCCCTTTTTCCTTCAATCCTTAAATAAGATTAGGTGTTTCTCCTTTTCTTTCTTCAAGCCAGGAGACACTTTATTGGTCTTTTAGGACATTTTACTCATCGTGCCTTAAATTAATGTTAAATGAGTGCTTGTCCTACCCAGGAATCCAGATGGATAGAAGAAGCCCCATCTTTTCTACCTGTGCATTTCCTGGTGGATGACAGGTAAACAGTTAGGTGAGTTGTGATGACCTAGCCATAGTCATAATCTCACTTGGTTTGTCTTCTATGCCACGGGCTTGAATTCCAAAGTTGGTGGCAATAAGAATTAGAATCAAGGTATAGGAAGGGATTTGCCTCTTCATCTACAAAATTTCTCTCCAGTACAACTATAACGTGAGTCATACATGTAATGTGAAATTTTCTGCTGGTATCATTAAAAAAAAACCTTTATATGAAACAGGCTGATGAAATTTTAATATATATTTTCTTTAAAGCAATGTACCCCAAGTATTAAACATGTAATCAATATAAAATATTTGTGAGATGCTTTGTGTGTATGTGAAATACGTATATATACATAGCATGAGATGCTGTGTGTCTTTTACAATCTTTGAAATCTGGTGTGTATTTTACACTTACAGTATATCTCAAATGGGACAATCCAGCATAGAAAATGATCAGTAGCTATGGTGACTACCATTTTTTATAGTGCAAAGCTAAAGCATGAATGATCACAGCAGTGATAAATCAATTTCTTGTTTAAAAAATATAAAAAAATTCTCATTAAAAAATATATTGTATTCTTTTTTTTCCCTCTCCAGACTTCTCCTCTCTCTCTCTCTTTTATCTCTAGGTATCTAGAGATATACATCTATATCTATGGTCCTGGATATTCCTAGATACTCCCTGGCATATGTAAGTAAATGACTACGGAGGAATTTCTAGAAAGTGGGGAAGTATGTATAAAGTACAGGTATTATGAAGGTCCCTTAAATAACCCTATTGTGTAGGCAATATTAAAACTATTATTTTAGTTTTGAATACATGAAGCAAAGCACCAAATTGGTACTCCTTGACAAAATATAACATGCAAATTAGATCCACATGAGAAACAGATTGCTAGAGTATTGTATGACTTCACCAACATGTCTTAACAACATCAATTAGCTTTTAAATATTATTCTTTTAAAAAATGGTACAGAGGAACATAATCCTATTTTAATCCTCTCAGCTTTATTTTCCTTAACAAACTGCTCTTTAATGAAAGAATTTCAGTGACAATGAAGGAGAGAATTGCCGTGAAAAAACAAAGTTCACCTCCTGAATTTTACTGTTGACACTTGGGTGTTTTATAATTGATAATATTTATCTGTGACCCATCTTACTGTGAGAACTTCTTAAAGACGCAAATGAAAAGTTTTGCCAAATGGAGATGTGATTACTAATGTGATACTGTACTTGCTTCAAAACACCCATTCTGTCATGGGTCATTCCTAGGCTTAAGGGGGGTAAATCACACAATAAGAAAAATTAATAGAAACTAATCAAATCTTTCCAGAACACCTGCAATGACCCTCCTTTTTATTATATTGTTGTTACAAAACTTTGT
>NC_064818.1:5469103-5469939 GCF_023721935.1 Panthera uncia
CCTGCAATGACCCTCCTTTTTATTATATTGTTGTTACAAAACTTTGTTTTAATCCCATAGGCTATATGATTATGCAGAAAGGGAGTAGCTTTAGAAAAAGGAGCTTTTGACCGCCACCATTTCTGCACTGACTTATCTCGTGCACGTTCTTTCCCCTCTCTGAGCCTTTTTCCTCCAAAGTGAAATGCGCACTAGGAAATCTATCTTGCAAGATGATTATTAGGATTAAGTGATAAAACATATGCTCATATCTAATTAAAATTCATCTATCATTCATCAGTGATGTGTCTACCCCTTCCCGTTCCCCGCCAGACACCCCGTAAGTGTTGACTGTTGAGTAGTGCCATTCTTGGAATTACTTATGGTTTAATAGGATCTCCTGAAAACCACAGGAGTGTTCAGGTGTGGGGACAAAATAACTGGCATGATGATAAACATGTAACTTCTGATTCAGTGGGACTATGACAATGAAGCTCCCTTGAACTCTGCTATCATTTGCCCTAGGACCTTCTTATCACTCATTATTCACGCTACATATGGCAGATGCTTCATCAAATACTGTACTGATTTTTTAAGTTTTTATTTAAATTTCAGTTAGTTAACAGTGTAATAGCAGTCACAGGTGCACAAAACAGTGACCCAATGCTTCCATCCAACACCCAGGGCTCATCACAACAGTGCCCTCCTTAATCCCCATCACCTAACCACCCAACCACCCCACCCACCTCCTTTCTGGTAACCACCAGTCTGTTCTCTAAAGTTAAGAGGCTGTTTCTTGGTGGGCCTCTTTCTTTCTCTCTTTCTCTCTTTCTCTCTTTCTCTCTTTCTCTCTTTCT
>NC_064818.1:5469949-5473430 GCF_023721935.1 Panthera uncia
TCTTTCTCTCTTTCTCTCTTTCTCTCTTTCTCTCTTTCTCTCTTTCTTTCTTTCTTTCTTTTTTCCCCCATTGCTACTCATTTGTTTTGTTTCTTACATTCCACATACAAGTGAAATCATATGGTATCTGTCTTTCTCTGATGAACTTACTTCACTCAGCATAATACTCTCTACCTCCATCCATACCACTGCAAACGGAAAGATTTCATTCTTTTTTATGGCTGAGTAATATTCCGCCACCTATGTATACATATACACATCTTTATCCATTCATCAGTCAGGGGACACTTGGGCTGTTTCCCTAAGTTGGTTATTATAGATAATGCCGCTGTAAACATCAGGGTGCATGTATCCCTTTGAATTAGTGTTTTTGTATTCTTTGAGTAAATACCTAGGAGTGCGATCGCTGGATCATAGGGTAGTTCTATTTTTAACATTTTTGAGGAAACTTCATACTGTTTTCCAGAGTGGCTGCACCAGTTTGCATTCCCACCAACAGTGCAAGAAGTTTCCACTTTTTCCCCCATCCTCACCAACACCTGTTGTTTCTTGTGTTGTTGATTTTAGCCATTCTCACAGATGGGAGGTGATATATCATTGCAGTTTTGATTTGTATTTCCCTGATGATGAGTGATGTTGAGCATCTTTTCATGTGTCTGTTGACCATCTAGATGTCTTCGTTGGGAAAATGTCTAATCATTTCTTCTGCCCGTTTTTTTAATTGGATTATTCATTGTTTGGGTGTTGAGTTTTATAAGTTCTTTACATTTTTGGATAATAACCCTTTACCAGATATGTCATTTGCAAATATCTTGTCTCATTCAGTAGGTTGCCTTTTAGTTTTGTTGATTATTTCCTTCCTGTGAGGAAGTTTTTTTTTTTTTTTTACTTTGATGTAGTCCCAATAGTTTTACTTTTGTTCCTCTTGCCTCAGGAGACATTTCTTGAAAGACGTTACTCCGGTTATATTGCATTCATTTTATATCGTCTTACAAGTTAGTCTTTTCCTCCCAATTAGATTTTAAAGTTTTTGAATGTAGCAACCTAGTAGTCCACTCGGAGTCCCTAAAGGGCCCTGGGCACAAAGTGACTCACAAGGTAGGCATTTAAAAAAATGCTTTAGTTAATTGACTGATAGCAACAGACGAATTCTATCCAAACAAAGGCTATTGTATTGCACTTGGCAAACAAGGTCCACACCATTACAGTGAGTAACTCTGAGCTTCAACAGAGTTATTAAAGCAATAATGGAAACAAATTAATTAATGGAAACTAATTAATTCTCTAAAAATACCTGGGAAGTGTTACGTCTGAGTGGAAAAAAAAAGAAATGAAAGCCATTTGACTACAAATGTCTGATTAAGTACCAGAGGTAGGGAAACAGTGTGCCCCATGGGATTCCAGTCCCTACCCTAACTACAATTTATATCCCATCAAGAGATTTGCAGAGCCCAACTAAACAGGATGCCCATTTCAAACAAGAGAGTGAGAAAAAGTTGCTGTAAATGTTACGCAATATGCCGCAGCATTAAATATTGTGAATCAACCCTACAAAGCATGCAAGCCGCACTGAAAAATTTAGCTTGCTCTGCTCCGTGATGGTATACATGCAGACCTTAAGGGCACCCAAGGAATAATTCATCCTATCCATATTAAAATGATTGTCTGCCTCAGTTAGCAGAGTTCCCATAATTGTTTCAAAATTAACTTGACATTTGCTCATGAAATTTTAAGCCATCGAAGACCAGGGTAAATGGCACACGCTGCAGTGTGTTCCATTTAAGAAAAAAACAGTTTTCATCACCCCCTCCATCCTTTATCTCCGCCTCTCTTTACTCCTATTTGTAAGTCTGGCCAGTACACGTTTTATCTCCTCTCTTGTGGCAGAAGATGGTTCGTGATACTGTTAGCATCTGATCAACTTTGTATGCTCCATAACAAGCAGTACAGTTACTTGGAAACACACACACATGGAGATTTATGGAAAATTATTTTTTGACTTCCACAATGATATACTGAGCACCCAATAGCTGCCAAGCACTGTTCTGCGTGTTGTACATACAGTACAAACGAGACCGACTCAACCCTTGCCTTTATGATACTTATTTTCTTATTACCACTGGGCAGGTGATACTGATTGTCACTGACAATAACTTAACAGCGATCAAATAAGGAAGCCAATTTTAGTTATGAGGAGGTGCTGTAAGGAAAGGGAGAGAGGGTGATATGTTAAAGAATGATGTGTGTTGGGTAGGGTGTATCCTACACAGGCTGGTTAAGGAAGACCTCTTTGAAGCCAAGACAATGAAACTCAGCAATGAATTAAGAGAAGTGAACCGTGAGGAGGTCTTAAGAAAGACCCTTGTGAGTGGTGGAAATATTTTGTGAAAAGGCTTTGAGGCAAGGAACCAAAAAAAAAAAAAAAAAAAGAATGAGGAGTAAGTGTGGGGGGTGGTACAAGGGAGCATTAGGCGGGAGGCAGGAGCTGAGAACATTGAAACTCCTAAGTCATTGATGGGATTTGAGTCTGAACGCAATGACTCAAAGCGTTTTAAGCAGGGAGTAAGACCAGAAGTATGTGAATAAGATTGTTTAAAAAGATTTTTTCCACCTACTACGTGAAGACGGAATGGAGGAAACACTAAGAGAAGACAGTGGTTCGCCCAGGAGATAAAGAAAGGCAGGTGCACTGAGGATGTATTTCAGTAGACTGGGTGTCATGTGCTGAGGGGAAAAGGGGGACTCAAGGGTGATTCTGTGGTTTGGGTCCAAATAGCAGCGCAGGTGATGCTTCCATTTACTGAGATGGGGACACATGAAGAAGGGAAAGTTAAACAGCAGTATCGAAGATCGTGGTGGTAAATACCATTTCAAAGTGGCATTGGTAATTTCACAGACAGTAAAGGGAGACTCAGGAAGGTTAAGGAATTTGCCTGAAGTCACACGTTTGAACTGGAATTTGAGGAAACCCTGCCTGATTTTAAAGCCCAGGCCCGCTGGACCCACTTCTGGCCTTCTTTGCACCCATTTTAAAAAGAATAAAAAAAATTAAAAGTAGATCTACCCTATGACCCAGCAATAGCACTGCTAGGAATTTACCCAAGGGATACAGGAGTGCTGATGCATAGGGGCACTTGTACCCCCAATGTTTATAGCAGCACTTTCAACCATAGACAAATGATAGAGCCTAAATGTCCATCAACTGATGAATGGATAAAGAAATTGTGGTTTATATACACAATGGAATACTATGTGGCAATGAGAAAGAATGAAATATGGCCTTTTGTAGCAATGTGGATGGAACTGGAGAGTGTTATGCTAAGTGAGATAAGTCAGGCAGAGAAAGACAGATGTTTTCACTCTTATGTGGATCCTGAGAAACTTAACAGAAGACCATGGGGGAGGGGAAAAAAAAAAGGTTAGAGAGGGAGGGAGCCAAAACATAAGAGACTCTTAAACACTGAGAACAAACTGAGGGTTG
>NC_064818.1:5473530-5486606 GCF_023721935.1 Panthera uncia
GGGTGGATGATGGGCATGGAGGAGGGCACCTGCTGGGATGAGCACTGGGTGTTGTATGGAAACCAATTTGACAATAAATTTCATATTTAAAAAAAATAATAAAATAAAAATAATAAATAATAGATAATAAAATAAAAATAAAAAGAATAAAAAGCTGAAAGGACAAATGTTCAGATTACAAAATGGATCACTGCTGATACTATTTTTCTATGTGCTCTTTTCTTATAGAAACAGGATTTTATCTACAAAAATGTATTCTACATGTGAAGATTTAATATACCATTATGTAAAATGAAACTCAAGTGTAGCTTTGACTGAACACAAATCTTGCCAGCTTGCATCATTGCAAATGAAATGGGTTCAAAACACTGAAAAGGTAAAAAACAGGTATGATCCTGATCGACTTAAGCAAAGCATCTGAAAACCAAATGGGGAAGTACTCAGATTTCCCATATTATAAACTCGAAATGGTCACATCCCAGGGAATTCCCAGCAAATTCCTCATCCTGTCTTACAGCTTATTTGTATTTGTAAGCACCGGTCTCCACAACAGAGATAACAGGTGAGCTCTTCCGGACCCTTATACCAAGAAGAAAGTAGGGGCACCTGGGTGGCTCAGTAGGTTGAGCATCCCACTCTTGATTTCAGTTCAGGTCATGATCTCACGGTGGTTCATGGGTTCGAGCCCCACATCAGGCTCTGTGTTAACAGCAGAGCGTGCTTGGTATTCTGTCTCCCTCTCTCTCTGCCCCTCCCTTGTGCACACTCTCTCTCACTCTTTCCCTAATTTTTTTTTTTTTTTTAACAAGAGAGTGTATTTTCTCAGAGAAAATATTCTACTACAGTAATCAGGTTTTCCCAGGGAACACAATTCATTTTTTTCAGTTGCATTAATTCAAAACCTAATCTCCCAATTCTAAAATACTGCTTCCATGGCTGGGGCACCTGGGTGGCTCAGTCAGTTGAGTGTCCAGTTTGGCTCAGGTCATGATCTCCCGGCTCGTGAGTTCAAGCCCCACATGGAGCTGGCTGCTGTCAACACAAAAGCCTGCTTCACATCCTTTGTCCCCCACTCTCCGCCCCTCTCCTCCTTGCATGCTCTCGAAAATAAATAGACACTTAAAAAAATCTTTAAAACTGGCCTCTAGGTAAATATTTGTTCCAGATTCCAAACACCATGATTTTGTGGGCTCTTTCAGAGATAGGATCAGCTTGTTCTTTTGAAAAATGTTTCCATTGCTTTGTTGGTTGAAGTGGGGGGATAGATGAAACAGTTACACCAACTGACACCAACCTACGTGTCAAGCGGGTGATGGTTTAATTATTTCACTCTAGTTGGTTTATCTTTTTAAATGCAAAATTTAAACAAAGCCAAAGACGTAAATCCTATTTACAGTAAGCTAATCTGGGAAGATCGTAACTCTAAAATATACAGGGAGAATACAATTTTCTACATTTAAAGGGACATATCGACCCCAAAGTTAATCTTTTTCTTTCTTATGAAAGAAAAAAAGATGCTCAGTATAATAAACTCATGTAGGTAAATGCTGGACAAAAGGTCAATTCTGTTCCATAAAAATGACATTTCCGAGGCAAGGGAAACAAAAGCAAAAATAAACTATTGGGACAACAACAAAATAAAAAGCTTCTGCACAGGATAGGAAACCATCAACAAAACAAAAAGGCAACCCCCTGAATGGGAGAAGACATTTGCCAATGCTATACATGATAAGGGGTTAATATCCAAACCATATAAAGAACTTACACAACTCAACACCAAACACCAAACATCCAACTGAAAACACAGGCAGAGGACGTGAAGAGACATTTATCCAAAGAGGACATACAGATGGCCAACAGACACACGAAAAGATGCTCAACATCACTCTTCATCAGGAAAATGCAAATCAAAACTACAATGAGGTATCACCTCACACCTGTAAGAATGGCTAAAATAAAAAAAAATAAAATAAAAACAAGAAATAACGGCCAGGATGTGAAGAAAAAGGAGCCCTTGTGCACTTTTGGACGGAATGCAAATTGGTACAGCCACTGTGGATGATAGTATGGAGGTTCTTCAAACAATCAAAAAGAGAAATACCATATGATCCAACAATTCCACTGCTGAGTATTTACCCAAAGAAAACAAAAACAGTATTTTGAGAACATATATGCAGCTCTATGCTTATTGCAGCATTATTTACGATAGCCAAGAGACAGAAGCAACCCAAGCATCCATCAATAGACAAATGGATAAGGAAAATATAGTGTGTGTGTACATATGTATCACCCACACACGCACACACAAAAGTGCGTCCAAGAATATTACACAGCCATAAAAAGGATGAGATCATGCCATTTGTGACAACATGGATGAACCCAGAGTGTTACACTAAGTGAAGTCAGACTTAAAAAGACAAATAGCGTATGATCTCACTCGTGTGGAATGTTAAAAAAATGAATAAAGAAACAAAAAGCAGAATCAGACCTATAAATACAGAGAACAAGCTGATGGTTGCCAGAGGAGAGAGAAGTGGGAGATGGGCAAAATGGCTAAAGGGCAGAGGCAGATATAGGCTTTCAGTAATGGAATGAGTTATGGGAACTAAAGACACAGCCTAAGAAATATGGTCGATGGTGATATAATAGCATTGTATGGGGACAGATGGGAGCTACGCTTATGAGCACAGCACAATTTGTACACTTGTTCAATCACTATGTGGTACACCTCAAACTACTGGAACGTTGTGTGTTAACTATACTCAAACGAAAACAAAATCTGGAGGGCGCCTGAGCGGCTCAGTCAGTTGAGCGCCCAACTCTTGGTTTCGGCTCAGGTCATGATCTCGCCATTCATGGGATCGAGTCCCATATCAGGCTCTGTGCTGAAGCATGGAGACTTATTGGGATTCTCTCTCTCTCTCTCTCTCTCTCTCTCTCTCTCTCTCTCTGTGTGTGTGTGTGTGTGTGTGTGTCCCTACCCCACTCATTCTCTCTCTCTCTCAAAATAAATATACATTTAAAAAAAAGAAAATACAAGGACAGATGATGATCCTGATCTCCAGAAATTTTAAGCGTGAAACAAAACCTAAAAATAGTAGAATTTCTCAAGCCAATAATCACATTTAAAAAATCAGGCTATTGTGGGGTGGGGAGGATTGGCTAAATGGGTGATGGGTACTAAGGAGGGCACTTGTTGGGATGAGCACTGGGTGTTATACTATGTAAGTGATGAATCACTGGGTTCTACTCCTGAAACCAACACTACACTGTATGTTAACTAACTTGAATTAAAATAAATAAATTTTAAAAATAAAAAAAGTGAGGGAAAAAAAGGAGGAAAAAAATTCAGGCTATGAACTTGGCCAGGTAAAGGTATGACTGCAGAGTAAGCAGGCAATTTTTGTAAGAATTGACACTTGGCAATAATCTAATTAAACTATGCTTGGACTTATCGATCAGAATATTTCACAAAACTTCACGGAAACAGAGAGAAGAGAATAGCCATGAAGGGCACTATGTCACTCTTTCAACGACTCTCTAGAAGGAGGGATTTAATGGACTAAGTAACTTATAAGCCTGTAGATGGTTTTTAAACCTGGAAGGTGAACATGATAGAAAAATCCTAAGCAGCACCAAATATGTCCATTTCAGTGTGGCCTAACAGTCACAGAGAAAAATTCCAAGTGATTTAGCATCTCCATTAATAAACCGAAGTAGAAAAATCTTCATGTCAACTGAATATATTGAACGATATTCCAGGAAGCATGAAAAATACATAGGACAGGAACTAAGCCAGTAACCAAAGATAAAATGTAGATTAGGCAAATGGAAACATATGGAACCAGAAGAAACATTGCTAACCCAAACTAAGAGAAACAAATTCAATGAAGTCAGGTTTTGCGTATTCTTTTTTATTATTACAGGAGGGCACAATGTTCCAAACATCTCACTGCAAAAAGCCTGACAGACTCTCAAAATCCACTTGTATGTGGTAAGAGTGATAGAAATGGAGAAATTCAAAATTTATTTATATCCCCAATCAAGATGAAATGTCAATAATGTGCCTGTCTTCCTCTGAGCAGTGAGCATTTCAATGGGGGCATCACACTTAAGGATTCCATTAACACAAAAAAATAAATGCATAGAACTGCAGGAAAACCATACAAAATCAGTGCAATTGCAGACCAGTAAAATAATACGATCAATTTGAAAGTTATGTCTTTACGTAAGAACTTTTAAGTAGAAACACTAGAGATTATCTAAAACTTTAAGACATTGTCTTAAACTTGTTGGTAGCAAACTTCATAGGATTCAAGCATGATATTGCTCTTTTTTTTAAAAAAAATTTTTTTTTAATGTTTATTTATTTTTGAGACAGAGAGAGACAGAGCATGAATGGGGGAGGGTCAGAGAGAGAGGGAGACACAGAATCCGAAGCAGGCTCCAGGCTCTGAGCTGTCAGCACAGAGCCCGACGCGGGGCTCGAACTCACGGACTGCAAGATCATGACCTGAGCCGAAGTCGGATACTTAACCGACTGAGCCACCCAGGCGCCCCAATATTGCTCTTTTTAAAAAAGGCACTGGATTTTGAAGAGTGCAACCTAAGTCAAACAGGGAGGTTTAACCGAATTTGCTAATACCACGGGATTCCAAATGTGCAGGGTTAAAAATATACCACAAATCTACTTAAAAATATAAATTTATCAATTCCCTAAACAGACAGATGACAATAAACATGAAAATAACTCCAACCTCAACAATTATAACCACATTGGCCGGAAAAATTACTGATATAACCTAATTTTGGAAAGGACACTCAGAAATGGGATCCTGCTTGGGGCGCCTGGGAGGCTCAGTTGGTAAGCGTCTGACTCTTGGGTTTCGGCTCAGGTCATGATCTCACGGTTCATGAGTTCTAGCCCCACATCAGGCTCTGCGTTGAGAGCACAGAGCCTGCTTGGGATTCTCTGTCTCTCCCTCTCTCTCTGTCCCTTCACCACTTGCTCTTTCTCTCTCTCTCTCTCAAAAATAAATCAAATTTTTAAAAAAATTTAAAAAAATGGGATTCTGCTCATTGATATCCTTGGTGGGAAAATACATTTGCTCAACCTTTCTGTTTGGCTGCTTAGAAGGATGTTCCAAAATATTAAATGGGTATATGCAGTTTGCCTTCTGGTCCTCCTACTAGAACTTACCCAAAAACAAAAACAAAACAAAACAAAAAATCTCACAGTATATAAATGGAATGGTGTTCTAGGGAAGTTATAAAACGGGATCTAGGGAATTTATATCTATTCATAAAATAAAATACATATTCATCAATAAGACCCTTTTTAAAAGTATATAATGTAGTCTTATACAGCCTTAAAATTATGTACCTCTATCCTTTTATATCTAGAAAAGGGGCCTATCAGACACTGTTGAGCAAAAATTATTTTACATAACAACCTACACAGTAAGATCTCATATCTATATCTATACACACATGTGTATATAATTTTGTACAAATCCATTTATGTAATGCATACAAATATTTATAAAGTCTTAAACACGGTTTACAGGGAGTTACGAAATTGGGTTGAATTTATGTAATTTGAGAATCACAGTTCGAAGTCACGGTGCCTAAATTCGTATTTCAACGTCACTCCTTAGGAAAGGTTTGACTATGGGCAAGTCACTTAACCTCTCAAAACCACCATTTTTCTCATCAGAGATACAGAAATAACAATACCTACTTCATGATGTAAAATTTTAGCCGAATAAGTGACACATAGTAACACCTATCATTACCTATTATGGTTATATTCTTTATTGTATTACTTACATAACAATGGACATTTTTTTATATAGTCTACCTGTACAACAGTTTACTCAAATATGATTTTAACGAAAATTTACATTTGATCAACCTTTGTGTCAATGTATCTATTTTAAATATTCTTACGACTGGTGTTAGTATATTAGCATTTATACATTATTAATCTCTGAAATGGCCCCTTTCTCAAATTTGTGTGATTCTTTAGGAGTTGAAGGACAGTCTTGGGTTCAGAAAAACTAGGGGTCCTGTGTGAGCTCACATAGCAGTAATGGAGCCCTAAGACATGTCAGTGTTCTTGTTGATTATGATCCGGTACGGGGTGGGGGGGGGGTTATTTTGGCTTTGTAAGTTTTTATTTAAGTTCCGGGTAGTTAACATACAGTGTAACATTGACTTCAGGGGTACAATACAGTGATTCAACACTTCCATACTTCACCTGGCGCTCATTACGGCATGTGCCCCCCTTGACGCTCATCACCTACTTTCCCCATCCCGCACCCACCTCCCCTCTGGTGACCACCGGTGTGTTCCCTATGGTTAAGAGTCTCCGATGCAGTTTTTATAGATTCACTTTGCCATTGTTTCCTGGCAGCCAAGGATAAATGGAACTAATCACAATGAGCTCTATTCATCTCCAAGAAAAGAAGAATCAAGTCCTCTCATTGACCAAGTTGAAGTCAACTGGCCCCAGGCCAGATAGGAAACTTTTTTTTTTCTCTGGTGTCCTGGGAAGAATCTCTCAATCTAAGAAGTGATTCCTACGGTAGAGATGCCAGTTATTGTAGCCAGCTGTTGGGTAACTAAAGAACAATAACAAAGCATGAGCAGCGCCTTGGAGCAAACCCCAAACTGCGGGCTCTAACCTTGTGAGTGTTGATCTTATCTGAATCACATGTGGAAGATCACTTTCTGGAGAGACCTAACCAAAGAGCTAGCTTCATACTCAATGAACAAATGCAAATACAGAGAGAAGGCCGGGAGAAGCACTGTCATCTGAAATCGGGCTCCCTCTTGTCACTTTGAAAAAAAGCAAACCTTTTGTTGGTGTCACAGTTGGTGGACACTTTGCAAAAAACAGACACAGCCTGTATTTTTATAAACTTCCGGAACTCAGCTTCATTTTCCGGTATTACATGCCCCACTGCATATGGTGCTCCTTTAGGGACCCACAGCTCCCGCGAATGGCAGGAAATTTAGCCATGACTGGTAGGAAATTTAATGAGCCACCAGCTCTGAAAATAAAGCATCAAGCCAGAATGCCCCCTAATTCCTTTCAGTGACTGTATCATCTGTCATGGTACACGGTGGTCAGTCGTCTCTTCTGCCTTCACATTTACTCCTCCAGTAAAGCCAAGTCTTACAACACTAGGCTTCACGCTGTTGTTACCCAAATGTAGACAAGCACAGGCAGAGGGTACTTCATTTCCAACCCAGATCCCCCTACGTGATCCGCGCATCCAACACCTTTTCGTTGAAAAAGTTATCGAGTCTGTTTTGTACACTTGTTTTATTATCAGTTGGTGTGCCAGGTATCCTACAAGTTTAACATACAAAGAAACTGAGACTCAGAGAGATTAATTAACTTGGACAAGATGACAGCTCGTTAACAATAAAGCTGAGGAAAAAGGTAATGAGTCTCAAGTCCTCAACGAAATGAGCCTAGAAGCTCTAACTATTGACACAGAGTGCCAGAATGTCGAGTGTTAGCATCGCTGCTATTATTTAGAGATACCACAGGATTTGTTTCTCCATCATAAACTTCCCTTCCACCCTAGCAAGTGATTTAAAAGCATTGCTGGCAACACTTCAACTTGTAAGATGCCAACCATAGAAGACCCTCATAATCATGGATACTCTACCATTAGGAAATTCGAAATGAGTTATAACATCCGGAATGATGGCAACTGGGTTATATTTACAATGGAATTATATTCTTTTTTTTTTGGTCTCCTTCAATGATGAAAAAAAAAAAGACTCTTTCACTAAAATGAAGATATAAATCATGCTGTCATCCGGAGACATCAGAGAGAGAAGCCACACAAACACCTCAAAGACAGATCTACTCAATAAGCATTTGGCATTGATTTCCGGATTGAATCGAGATGCTCTCTCTTTGATTTTTTTTTCCAGATAAAAGTGTTTCTGAATTCCTGGAGGCAGAATTGACCAAAAGTAAAGTTGCTCTTGTTCTGGAAGCACTTAGAGACTTACATCTGTAAATGCGTGAATACACTTCATTGCGTAATACCAGGTAAGCTGCCAACATTTTCCTAGTCTATTGCCATTCAAGAGAAAGGAAATCTAAAATGCTAACAATGTGATTGACAACCCAGTCGAATGCTAATCTAAAGCCAGTAGCAGCTGTCAAGGGGCTTACACAAAAACAATTTCTATCTGCTTTAAAACTGACATGGCTACTCGTTTTGATCCAATGTTTATTGAGCATAATGGAAAGCCTTTTATCCGGTTCAACGTGTAAAGTATTTCTGTCCACTGACAGAGTACCTAACACTCCTTAAGCCAAAGAAGATTCTAGATTTCATGGGGCCTGAAGCTTATACCATTTGGGGAATGCTGTTTAAGTAAAAGAATGCAAAATTACGAATCTGCTGGGTTTTAGCAGTGTCTGTGCAACTGAGGGACGGGCTCTGAGTTTAAGTCTTATTAGATTCATAAAAAATTGACTTCTGTCTCCTACAGAAGATTCTCATTGTGTCTTCTCACATTCACTGATGAAAAACACGCACCTGATTTGTTTGCAAAAGAACCATTACAATTATTTCATGGGAGAATGATAATGAATCTAAGTAAACCAATTTAAACCAATCAAAAGGACAATTTACATATTATTCAGAGTTCAATAATGGCAATCTACTTTTAGTGATTAAATATGTATTAATTCTTATTTGTTCCATACTCAGCATTTGAGAGCATGCATTAAGAATTCAGAGTGATATACATAAGCTTACAGGGTAGCTGCGGAAGGGTCGGTACTCGCTGGGAAGGGAAAACACAAAGGGCCACTCAGGCTGTTTACAAGGCTTTGCAGTTTATTAGTCTGGATGCAAGACAGGTGAAGGGATGCAGGGTTGACTCAGTTCATCAAGATATTAAGGATCTTTCTCAACAGTAGGAGGCTAGACTAATATCCCTAAATACCTCCTAGAAAGTCTAGGAGAGTCAGAGTTCAATGAATTAGGGAAATGAGCAAATATCTGTACGGCTAAAGTCTTAAGAACACTCCTTTTGTCTAAAGATTCTCAAGTCATTCAAACATGTTTTTCAGACGTGTATTAAAATATCCAGACTTTTCCCATGGGCTTGGTGCTTGTATACACAATGGAGTTGAGACTGTCTCCTTCCCCTCTATTCCAAAGAGAAAGAAGGACAGAAAGAGAAGAGAAACATCACACTGCAGGAAGAAACCCCCTGGGATGGGGTCGGAAAAACGAAAATCCAGCCCACTGGTTGTCAAGCTGTGGCATGCATCATCACCGGAGGGCCCGTTAAAACACAGATTGCTGGGTCCCATCCTCAACGTTTCAGTAGGTCCAGGAGGTAGGATACACGAATATGCATTTGTAATGCGTCCCCCCAGGTGATGCTGATGTCACAGAAACACACTCTGAGAACTACCCACGGGGCGACATAGTCTATCACGTGGCTGCATTTTCTCATCTGGAAAGGGGGGTGCTGACCTGGATGAAGGGTAAGGGACCTTTCAGCATTGCATTTTGTAACCCTCTGATCCCAACATTCTGCCTAGCCCTACAGCCAGGCATCCCGGGCTTTGGCGTTGATTACATTGCCCCAGTGCACTCTGTAAAGTAGGGAGAGCCACTTCGTCTTAAACCACGATTTCCTTTTGTTACTAAGTCAGATCCGTAAAGCACTCCATTTTTGTTATTGCCTGAAAGACTCCACATAAATGCAAAATATCACATAGCACAGTATATGGCTGACATAACGATTTCTGACAGACAGCTTAGATTTAAAGATCGCAAGGACTGTCAGGAAACATTAAAAGGAACAGGCTTTATTCAGAAACGTACAAAAGTAAAAACGGAAACCATCAATGTAGCAAACTGCTGAAAAAAAATTAATTTTGTGTGTTCAAATGTGACAACTCCAAACTGCTTTATACTATTCTTTTTCTAGAGAACCACAAACACTAAACCGTGCTGTTTGCTCTCTTTTTGCCCCCTCCTCCCCTGGAGTGTTTCCTATGCCTTTTAGTAAGCAGATACAAAGTTTTACGCCTGTAGTTTCCAAGGCTTTCAGTATATGGCAGGCTGATTTACACACCTCTTTGCTCCACGATAACACAGGTATTTTCCATCATGTGATTACATAAAGTACCAGAGGAAATTCAAGACCTGCTGTATAGAAAGAAAGATATCCTTCCCCACTATAAAGGATCATCTTTATTATTTCAACCATGCCTGTTTATAAAAAGCAGTTTTATATTCCCTAAGTAGGTGCAGAAAGAAGTTTTCCATATTGTTATGGCCACCCTTTTCTGAAATTTTATCTCATTTTCATCATGAGCCCCAAATTTCTATCTGCCTACATCTGAGACGTCATGAAAATATCCCTCAAGTTTTCTTAAAGCACATTTCCCCTTCCCAACAGGAAATATTCCTTCTTGCATTCTCCTAGGCTCACCCTTGGATCTTACACCAATATCGTTTTGTGTTTACACAGCCATAGTATGTTGGCCACACAGCCAGTCCTATCACGTCCACACAGAACAATCTAATGTGTAGTCAGGACACGTATTATTCCTATTTTATAGAGGAGAAAAATCATCATTTTGAGACACTCACGTTAGAGATTAAATGTAGGCTTTGTCTCCTAATTGTATTCTTTTCAGTAAACTTTTCATATTTTCTAGAAATGTGAATAAGGATGTTGATAATCATTTTTGTAATATAGACAACAGCTAATATCGATGGAGGACTGTTACCTGTCAGGCATATATATTCTCATATTAACAACCTTAATTATTTAGGGAACTACTTCTTTCCATCTTATAGGTAAGCGAATCAAGAGCAGAGAATCTAAGTAACTTCCCTAACAGTATAGACTGGTAACTGGTGGGCCCAGACCCAAACTATGGCGCTATCATCCGAGAATTTGTACTAGGAAGTATCAGTGACCGGATCTAAGTTATATAAATATATTTCTACATGAATTACATCACAAGGAAAATGTGCATGTGATTTTTACACAGCTGAAGGATCCAAGTTTAGTGGATTATGCTTCTATGAAGAAATCTTTCTAACCTCAAAACCTTATGGATAGTGTAAAAAATGACAAAGTAGAATGATTTTTTCAAGAAGCCTCCTGAAAGAGAGACCTAAGAGAAAAATGCAACGGGTCAAAATCACAATGGGTCAAGTACGTAATCTGGCACCCACAGCAAGAAAATATGCACACCCGTACGTGTACATGGATATACACCCACTGTTAGATCCCTTTATACCTTGGACTCCATGGCATATATATCTCTGTTCAGGTAACTCTATGGAGAGGACATCAAAATGCTCTAGAAATATCAGAGCTTTGACGAGCAGCTGTCAGTTAAAGGAGTCGTAGTATCGGGGGTGCCTGGGTGGCTCAGTCGGTTGAGTGCCCGACTTCGGCTCAGATCATGATGTCGCGGTTCGTGAGTTCGAGCTCCGCGTTGGGCTCTGTGCTGACAGCTCAGAGCCTGGAGCCTGTTTCAGATTCTGTGTCTCCCTCTCTCTCTGACCCTCCCCCGCTCATTCTCTCTCTCTCTCTCTCTCTCTCTCTCTCTCTCAAAAATAAATAAACGTTAAAAAAAAAATAAAAAAAAAATAAAGGAGTCGCAGTATAAATATAGCTACTAGCTACTCATCCCAGACCACTACGTGCCAGACAAAGCTGTCATCATTCATGTGCATTATTTTATTTAATACAACAGCCCCAGCAGGGATTTTTTTTTTAATAATAGCTAAAAAAACAAAACAAACAAAAACACCAGATAGACCATTACATGGTTTGCCCAAGGCTATGCAACTGCTGTTTTGGTTGATGTCTGAAGTTCGAGCTGCTTCTGTTCTGGAACCTGGACCTTCCATCTACTAGTTGAGTGACTCTGCTAAGTTCCCTACTTCCTGACCTTGGCTTTCTCATTTCATGCAACAGCACTCGCCTCATTCGCTGTGATTGAGATTGAGTCCAAGTAGATTCAAGAGGCAGAGCCCTCAACGCAGTGTTCAGCGGACAAAGTATTTTACAAAGAGGGAAGATCCTATTCTCATGATGATGATGTTCTGGGTCCTGAGCTAGCCCGGCGTAGGAAGCAGATCACCTTTGCCACTTACGTATTCCACACACACTCTTGAGGGGAGCATCTACTTCCTAGATCTTTCTGTCTCTGGAAGTGAAGACAAAGTACATTGGACACCTCACTTTGGAGGAAGTGGAGAGACACATTTTCTTGATTTTGCAGAGAAAGCACCACTTTCCTCGGCTCTCAGCCCCTCCTGTCTTCCACTCTTGGCCAACAGCAGGTGGCCGTGCTCTGCAAATATTTGGTTAACTCTCAACATGAAATATGCATGGGTTTGAACAAGGAGAGAGCTCAACATAATATCAAGACTCTTCCTAAGTATATAGGAGTTACGTACAGAACAAGCGGTTTTTAAACACCGGAAGGTCTCACGGTGCTTTGCCTGGTTTCCCAACCACACGGTTTTTACCTCCAGGCCCTCGGATCCACTCAGCTCTTCAGCCCCAGAACCACTGCCTCCCCATCAAGGGGCCTGCTCACTTTACCCTGTGTGACAGTATCAGGGTCAAGTCCACCTCCAGACCACCTGTGATCGTGACAGGGTGGCCGAAAGTGTCCTAATTACCAGCCAAGTTAGCTTCCCGTGACTGTCATTTCCTTGTGGTCCACGGAGTATAGGAACAGACAGCCAGAAGCAAGGATGCTAAGAATCCTTATATATGCCCCAGGAATTGTTTTCTTGCTTGTTTGTTTCTATCCCATGGGGGTGGGGGAGTGGGGGGCAGGAAGCCCTGAAGGTCAAAGTCCCTTGTTGCACGTGTCCAAGTTAACTTTTATCACTCAATATTTGTTTTAAAGCCTTTGAAACACAAAGGCTCCTGATTTTCTAACAAAACTCAACAATTGTGCAAGCTGGGTTAACCATTGAAAAAACATGAAGAAATAGGATTAAAATCTCCCATCGTGTTCTACCTACAACCCTTTCCTCGTCAGC